>NC_059379.1:24689879-24989879 GCF_019703515.2 Myxocyprinus asiaticus
GTCACCAGAATTGAATGCTTTGGAGTGTTGTTTTTACAAAAAAAAATCTCCCTGGGGAGCACACCCTCGGACCCCCCTATATAAAGGTTGTATTAGGCAGATTTCTGTGCCCCCATGTATGTTTATACGATACTCCTCGTGGGAACCTAATTTATACAAAGCAATGACAAAATGCATTATAAAGGGTATGCGGGCTCGCACTGAATATTCTGCAGGGCACATACTGTATGTTCTTTCATGACATAGGCCTACATAAAGCAAAAAGAACACTGTGTCATTCTTAATATGGACTTTAAGCAGCAGGTGCGGTTATGGCGTTCTGTGTTCCATTGCGTGTACGTGACTTCCATCATTTCTAAAGCATTTCTTCTTTGCCATAGTGACAGTCGATCGTACGTGACAGATTAGGACAGTAAATGTTAGATTATGTTTTACAAGAGATGATGCAAAGTGAACATGGTAAACAGCCTAAATATCCTCCTCAAAACGTATATTAAATTACACATGCGGTTATAGGCTTTGATTAAAAAAAATAAAAAAAATAGCAGTAGCCTATTAGCCTATTAATAATAGGCTTTTTAGGTTATGTTGGCTATTTATTTCATACAAGATAAAACTCTTCCTCTGAAAGAAATTTAACACTGCAAGCATCCCGTCTCTTGCTTTTTAAAATAGCTTACCTTTTTTTCTTGAATGATTAAATGCTCCGTTCCGCCATCATGTAACACTGTCGCTGGCAATGACAAAGACGATGAAGATGATAATGTGTGATGAACCCAAGTGCAGTTTTATTTACAAACGTGATATCCAAAAAAACATAATTCCAAACATGAACAAAAACATGAACTTGACTTGATTTAACATGACTTGACTATGAACTTGGCATAAACAATAAAACGACGTTACACAAACAATACCTGACACTGAACAATGGCAAACATGAGGGTATAAATACATGGACAAGGGTAACAAGACAACCAATGAACAGACAGAACTAATAAAGAGATAAGACAATGAACCAGTGACAACAAGACACATGAACATGGAGGGGAACAGGATATCACATGGCCAGGAACAGATGAGGAAAAAGGTAATCACATGACATGAAACCACATGACCTGAACAAGAATAGGAAAAAACTTTAAAATAAAAGACATGAAAACAAGAACAAAACACATAAAACCATGACATATCCCCCCCACTAGGGGCGGCTCCCGACGCCCCAAAACAAAAAACACAGAGTTCAAGAGGGAGCTGGGGGGGGGGGGGGTGTGGCGACTTGACATGGTTACATGGCATGACATGGTAACATGGTACGGCAGGATCCTGACTTGGCCGTAGTAAGTGTGGATGCTGACTCGTTGGCCATGGCAGACAAGAGTGCTGGACCATTGAGCAGAGGCAGGCCTGGACCATGGAACAGAGGCGGGTCAGGACCGTGGAGCAGAGGCAGGTCAGGACCGTGGAGCAGAGGCGGGCCAGGACCGTGGAACAGAGGCAGGTCAGGACCGTGGAACAGAGGCGGGCCAGGACTGTGGAGAAAAGGCTTGCTTGTGACATGGCATGGAGCAGTCTGGGGCTTGGCTGAGACATGGCATGGAGCAGAATGAAGCTTGGCTGTGACATGGCATGGAGCAGACTGAGGCGTTATTGTGACAGGCTCAGGCGTTGCTGTGACATGGCATGGAGCAGGCTGAGGCGTTGCTGTGACATGGCAAGGAGCAGGCTGAGGTGTGACATGGCATGGAGCAGACTCAGGCGTGGCTGTGACATGGCAGGGAGCAGACTCAGGCGTGGCTGTGACATGGCAGGGAGCAGACACAGGCGTGGCTGTGACATGGCAGGGAGCAGACACAGGCGTGGCTGTGACATGGCAGGGAGCAGACACAGGCGTGGCTGTGACATGGCAGGGAGCTGACTCAGGCGTGGCTGTGACATGGCAGGGAGCTGACTCAGGCGTGGCTGTGACATGGCAGGGAGCAGGCCGAGGCGTGGCTGTGACATGACAGGGAGCAGGCCGAGGCGTGGCTGTGACATGACAGGGAGCAGGCCGAGGCGTGGCTGTGACATGGCAGGGAGCAGGCAGAGGCGTGGCTGTGACATGGCATGGAGCAGGCCGAGGTGTGGCTGTGACATGGCATGGAGCAGGCAGAGGCGTGGTTGTGACATGGCATGGAGCAGGCCGAGGCATGGCTGTGACATGGCTTGGAGCTGACAGAGGTGTTGCTGTGGAAGGCAGAGCCGTGGGAGGCTTGAGGGGTGAAGCCGTGGAAGGCGGAGCCGTGGGAGGCTTGAGGGGCTAAGCCGTGGAAGGCTTGAGGCTAAGAGTCCTGAATGACTGGGAAACGACCTCCGTGGTTGTGAGCATGGGCAGAGACTTGGCAACAACCTCCATGGTCGTGAACACTGGCAGAGACTCTGGAACGACCTCCATGGTCATGAACACTGGCAGAGACTCTGGAACGACCTCCGTGGTCGTAAGCATGGGCAAAGACTTGGGAACGACATCTGTGGTTATGAACACTGGCAGAAACTTGGGAACGGCCTCCGTGGTCGTGAGTACAGGCTAAGACTGGGGAATGACCTCCATGATCGTGAGTACAGGCTGAGACTGGGGAATGAACTCTGTGGTCGTGAGTACAGGCTGAGACTGGGGAAAAGGTGTCCTTTTCCTTCTCCTATTTTTCAGGACAGCTGGGAGCATGGTTACAGGGACGGTTGAGGCTACAGGCATAGGCGCTGGCTCATCGACCATGACATGGGCCTGGCAGCCATGATGTGGGACTCGGGCTTGGTAGCCATGACGTGGGACTCCGATTCGGCATCCGCCTCCCCCACAGTGAATGTAGAACCACTTATCTGCAGGGCAAGGTTGATATACTGAGCCAGATTGAGGGGACTGTGACCGCCAGGCATCAAGGAGGAACCGGCTCACACAATCCCACCTGGAAAATGTCCTTGAGGACAACTTCATTAAAGTCCACCCGGCAGGCCAGAGCGCATAAGTCCTCCACATAATTTTCCAGGGATCGATTCCCCTGGTGAAGACGCAGGATTTGAACTGCTGAGTTCATCTTGCGATGGTCAGGTATTCTGTAATGCTGTCGCTGGCAATGACAAAGATGAAGAAGACGATGATGTGTGATGAACCCAGGAGCAGTTTTATTTACAAACGTGATATCCAAAAACCATAACTCCAAACGTGAACAAAAACATGAACTTGACTAAACTTGACTTGAACAAAACATAAACATGAACTTGACTTGACTTAACATGACTAGATTATGAACTTGGCATAAACAATAACACGATGTTACACAAACAATACCTGACACTGAACAATGGCAAACATGAAGGAATAAATACATAGACAAGGGTAACAAGACAACCAATGAACAGACAGAAGTATTAAAGAGATAAGACAATGAACCAATGAAAACAAGACACATGAACATGGAGGGGAACAGGATATCAAATGACCAGGAACACATGAGGAAACAGGAAATCACACGACATGAAACCACATAACCTGAACAGGAACAGGAACTAAAGACATAAGACCAAAACACATAAAACCATGACACGTCATTATTGCTTAGTGATTTTTGCGTAGCGTCCCGCCCGCAGATGTTGCTTAAAGTCCCTATTATTTTGTTACCATTCCACATCTTTAAACTCCTTTAAGGACAACTCTCATCCACCTGTATTTACTTCGTACTCACATCCAGAGATGTCTGCAGTTATACTGAAGGAGTAATGGGCATGAGGCAAATACACGGTTAAGTCAGACAGGGTAGGCTATTAGACGTTGCTTCTAACTCTTCATTTGCCGAGTAGAGTGAGTAACATAAGAAGAAAGCTTTTCTGGCATATATATGTATTTTTTAGATATCTCAACAAAGCAAAAAGGGCAATTACGGACTTTGGTGCCATTCTCACTTTCTCTGCTTCTTCAGAACGCAACGACTGACGCTCTTCGCATGTGCAGAAATTTGGTTCGGAATACATGTAATGCACATGTAAACAAATATTTGTATCGGACTGCAAAGTTTAGGGGACAGATTTTGCAATCGGACTGAATTTATTCAGATTGACAAAAATGAGTGCATGTAAACATAGGCACTTACAATGGAAGTGAATGGAGCCAATTTTTGGAAGGTGTAAAGGCAAAAACATGAAGCTTATTTTGTAAAAGCACATTAATTATTCTGTTAAAACGTATTATTTGAGTTGTAAAGTTGTTTACATTGTTGTTTTTACGATCGCTTTAGGGTTAATGGCGTTACGTCATCAGGGCAATGAAGTTGTAAAATTGGTTATAAGTATACAGAAAAGGTTAGTATGTTTAGTAGGCTAAATCACATTGAAATCTTGTTAACACGCATATTGTTTACATCTTGTGGCTGTACTTTTGAAACAATGAGTATGTTTATCGATTGACCCCTATAACTATTGTAAGTGCCTCACTGTAACCCAGATTTTCCCTTTTTTTTTCCTTAAAGAAAAGAAAGGAACAAGCTGAAATTAATGTTGTGTTAATCAATGTTATGCCACAATTGCAGAGTGAGCTTAAATTGTATTGAATCCGGAATATTCCTGTAATATCTTATGTCATTGTACTTCACATGTAAATGTATCTTGTTTTAAGGATGTTTATAGATATTTCTTTCTGAAATACAAGACAAAAATAATGAATAAGAAAAAAAAAACCCATTGCAGTGTAGAAATTTATTCATAATTATCTCTAAAGAGAGTAAACAAACAAGTTGTGGCTCAAACAAGTTATTCCTGTTTTGGATTGTAATGGAACACTATCGCATTGCACAAAACAACATACCTCCTGTCAGTAAGCCAGCCAAATGTGATGTTCCCAATGATGTCAATGACTCCTAATATGGACATTAGGAAGGCAGCATGGTGATGACTGACACCTACATCCAGTGCGTATGGTACTAGATACACAAATGGCAGGCTGCAGCCACTAGCCAGGAGCAAGAAGGAGCCAGCCAGCACCAGGAAGTCAGGCATGAGCAGGAAGCTGTATTCCTGCATGGACTGAAGGCAGCGTTGTTTGGTGTCCACTTTTAATTTATCGCCTGCAGTCATCACCGTATGGATACCGTTTACCACTGGCAGTTTAACATCATAACCACATTCTGAGTCCACAGGAAGAGGACAGGCCTCCTCTTCCTTTAGAATGATGGGACGTAACAGAGCTCCACATACACACAGGTTAGACACAAAGCCACCCAGAATGAGGAGGGCCCCCCGCCATGAGTAGTGCTCGATTAGCAGCTGCACTACCGGGGCTAGGACGAAGGTCCCAATGCCACTGCCAGACATGGCAATGCCATAGGCCAAAGCCTTCCTCTCACAGAAATACACTCCAACCATGGCAATAGCCGGAGTATAACAAAGAGCAAAGCCAAGACCTAAAAAAATTGGGAAAACTTATCCTGAGGGGTTAAAATAAAACTGTAAACATACCATATGTTACACTGAATTTTTTTTCATATGGTAACATCGAAATTAACTGGTTTTATTAAAGTCAAAAATATAATTAATAAGACCAAATAATAGTAATAGCTCCTTAGTTCACCAAAAAATGAATTCTGCCATCATTTACTCACCCTAATTTTGTTCCAAACCCATATTACTTTCCTCCATGGAACACAAAATGAAATATTAGGCAGAATGTAAGAGACTGACAGTCTCAGTCACCATTCACTTTCATTGAATTCCCCATTGAAAAGGTAAGCATAAATTTACTTTTATTCATCATTTTACACAATGTTTTGTCAGTCTATCATTGAATATCACTTTAGATTTGAATTGTTTTATCCCTCAGTGTTTTAAAAACATTCCCGCTTGGTAATTTTAATTAAATGCCCTATTTGCGCACTGCCCAGTTTTCCGTGAGGCAACTAAAGCTAGAAATAATGCATTTAGAAAAGTTAAATCATCATATGCTTTTTATGATCTTGTTAATTATAAAAAAGCTCAAGCAACAGTTAGAGAACAGCAACAGAACTATTAGAGCTGCAAAGCAGAAATATTGGAAGGATTTTTGTAATTCTATTGGTGGGGAAACACAGATATCTGACATCTGGGATATGATAAGGAAAATGGGAGGAATCAGGAAAAACTACACTATGCCTGTACTTAAAAATGGTGAAGAAATGGCTATTTCTAACAAAGATAAAGCTGAAATGTTAGCTAAAATGTTTGTTAAGGTACATAGTAATAGTAATTTGACAGAAGAAGCTAAGAAATCCAGAGAGACAGTAAGAAGAGAAAATCCGGATGTGTTAGAGAAGTGTAATATGAATGAAAGCTTTATGGATGTTCCATTCACATTATTTGAACTTAAAAGAGCTATTGCTGGAGCAATGAAAACATCCCCAGGGGATGATGAGATTTGTTACAGCATGACTGAACATCTGTCTGATGAGGCGTGTAAAGTTCATCTGGAATTGTACAACAAAGTGTGGATAACCTCTAGCTGGAAACATTCAATTGTCATTCCTATTAAAAAACCTGGTAAAGACCATTCGGAAGCCACTAGCTATAGACCAATAGCACTAATATCAAATATGTGTAAGCTTAAGGAAAGAATGATAACTGACAGAATAATGCATTTTATTGAAGACAGAAACCTTTTTTCTCCATATCAAAGTAGTTTTCAGCAAGGTCGAACTACAGTGGACTTTGCCTGGAATCAGATATAAGAAAGGCTGAAGTATGCAAAGAATCTGTATTCTTTGATGTGGAGAAAGCTTATGACATGTTATGGAAAGAGGGGCTTCTGATTAAATTAAATTCATAGGGTATTGGTGGTAGACTATATAATTGGGTGATGGATTTTTTTTATAACCGAACATACAGATCAGGGTGGGAACATCGTATTCTAACAGCTATCCAATTGAAAATGGAACACCCCAAGGAAGTGTATGCAGCCCTCTTTTATTTAACATAATGATCAATGATATCTTTAAGCATGTGAACCGAGTATGGGACGATCGCTTTATGCTGATGATGGGCAGTGTGGAAGAGAGGACGGAATATCTTGTACACTGCAAAAAAGGTCCAGTTAGCGATACACCAGGTTGAGGAGTGGGCAATAAAATGGGGATTTCACCTGTCAACAGCTAAAACCCAAATAATGTTTAATGTTTTTTTTTCACATTATATGAAATTTTTGGGAGTGTGGCTAGACAAACAGTTGACCTTTACCATACATATTGGAAAACTGATTACAAAGTGTAAAAGAGTACTAAATGTTATGAGATGCCTGGTAGGATGTGAGTGGGGAGCAAGCCACAATTCACTCAAGAACATTTATTGTGCGCTTATAAGATCAGCAGTTGATTATGGTTGCATGGCATATGGAACAGCAAGTGATTTACTACTGAAGAAAATAGATGTGGTGCTGACGCAGGCTCTTAGAATATGTTGCGAGGCTTTTTTATCTCCTGTAAATGCCCTGCAAGTGGAGATGGGTGAAATGCCACTGACAGTCAGGCGTCAACAACTATCAATGGCTTATTGGGTATCATTAAAAGGACACAATGATGTGCATCCCACAAAATCTGTGTGAACACACACAAGGCAGCATCAAGAGCTTAGGATGGACAGGAAATAGAACCGCCCAATCAATGGATCTTGATCAAAGAAAATATAGACAAGGGTGCCATTACCTGTAGTTCCACCGTGTTTATTTCCTATGCCTTGCATTGATACACTTCTACAAGAACATATCAAAGAAAACAAGGACTTGACAGAGGATTGTATACTTAATCAATATATTAAACAAAAATATAATAATATGGTAGAAATCTTTACAGATGGATCAAAAGACCCAGCATCTGGAAAAGCAGGAGCAGCTGTGTATGTACCGAAATATCAGGCAGCTATTAAAAAGAGAGCACCAGACAATTTAATGGTGTTTACGGTTGAGTTGGTGGCAATATATTTGGCTCTCCATTGGGTGGAAAAGTCAGACTTGACAAAGTAGTCATTTGCACAGACTCTCTAGCAGCCCTGAAAAGTTTGCATTTTGCACATTCTGACTGTAGATAAGACATAATATATGAAAAACTCTTGTACACACTGCATAATCAAGAAAACATCAAGGAAACTTTTTTGAAACAACAAACAAAACGTTTTTTCTGGGTTCCTGCACATGTAGGAGTAGAAGGAAAAGAGATTGTGGAGAAACTAGCAAAAAACTCATTAAAATGTAACAATGTCGAACTCATAATTCACATGAGCAAATTTGGAAGCCAAGGCACTTATTCGTAAAGCTGCAAATAATATCTGTAGACTGGATCATCTTCATATGTTGATAAAATGGTAATACAATCAAGTCATAAACATATTTCCAGTATGTTTTATTTGTTACACTCTCTGTTGTTCAGCAAAATACAACTGAAACATACATTTCGCCCCTTAATCACACACATGCTCAATGTCAGCAGCTCATCGGTTCTCAGGATGTCAGACACCTCCAAAAAAGGCGATTCTCAGTTCAGTGTACTGTTGACTCTAGAACTGTTGCGACCTGAGTGTTTAGTCTGATTTGTGAACTATTTGGAGCAGTTAATTGTAAAGAAGAGCTGGCAAAAGCAGATATCACCAGTTCTAGGATCATATTACTCCCGGATATCGGCTCATTTCGATTCGAAGTGTCAGGCACACCCAAGAGACAGGTTAAGATATAGTAACTTGTGGATCAGTGTTGACTCGAGACGCGAACTGTTTCAAAGGATTCAGTTCGATTTGGTGAACTAGTTCAACTCGTTCACTAAAAATAACCAGTTCAAAAGAACGATTCGTTCACGAACTGGACATCACTATTTGTTTGATGTTTGATCTTTTGTTTGTTGTTTGATCTGTATGCTGTGGTGGACACTGCAGGCTAGCCTATAACTTTTTCGTTATTTAAGTTAACTTGGTGGAGTGATATGGAACCGTTATGCGGTGAAGACCTGGAACTACTTCATAGCCGTGCGCTTACTTGAAAAATAATTGCGCACCTAAAAAAGATCAGAATCAAGCATTCAACACACCCGTGGTATAAACTGTTTTAACCACTCAATGATGATTTAAATAATAGATAGATAGATAGATAGATAGATAGATAGATAGATAGATAGATAGATAGCTAATGCTAACATGCTATAAGTGGCCATTTTATGCACCACTAACCATGTTACTGTTTTTTATGTTGAATTTTGTGACAAGAATCCACGTAAGATCATCTGAAGAAGATCAATGGCAGTATGAAGGTGTTTCACAGCTGGTACAAAGTCTTTCTGAAAGGTTGCGACTGGCAAAGCTGTTTTGAACCACCGCAACTTATTCAACAACACCTTTTTTGGCCAGAATCTGCACATATCTCCAATAAAATATCTTTGTTTGTGTTCTGCAGAAGAAAGTAGTATGCGTTTGAGACCACATAAAGGTGAGAAAATGATGAGAGATTATCATTGTGAAATCTCCTTTCATGTTCCATGGAAGAAAGAAAGTCATACGGGCCATGATGGCGAGTGAATTATGACAGAATTTGGTAACAACTGCATATTTTCTTTCTTTCTTTCCTTCTTTCTTTTCTTTTTTTTTTCAGTGTAGGCCAACATTGCTTCCATACACTAAGTGCAGTAAATGGGTCTGTAGGTCAGTGTTTTATTTTTAGAAGTCTTACCAGTTAACACTCCCAGGGTAAGGTAAAGGTATTCCAGACTGGTTGCAAATGAGCTGAGAACTAGTCCTATGGAGGCCAGGAATCCTCCTAGTATTACAGCTATGCGACATGACAACCGATTCCCGATCAGGCTTCCAAGTGGAGCTGCAAAATAAAATGTACATAAACATGCATGTTGAGTAAGTCATACGGAACAGTAATAAAAAAAGAATAATAATAATAACATCAGAGAACAATATCAGTCTAAAAGTAGTAAATTAAAAATAATTAGTACATCTATGATGGACAAGGCTGCTCTCTCTCTCATTATGTCATGACATCTACATAAATTGCAACTATGTGCTTCCAAAGACCTCCGCTGAACGGCCCCACAAACATATCAGACTCGTGATAAAAAAAGAACATGTTAGCCAAACATGCTATTGGATGGCTTTAAGTAATAACACCTTTCCTTACATTTGTTTACTAGTCAGCAGGTACAGCCTAAAGATGGCCTTTCCTTAGCAATGTCATTTTTTACATTGCTTCTTCTAACAGACAGCACTGTGTGTAATGAAAGCAAACAGGCCTGTTGTTTTGGGTCAGGCTTGCGACACTGGTGTGTCCTCTCAAGATGTTCGCTGTATGTTGCTGACTTCAAGAGAAAGTTTTGAGCCTCCCACAGGCTACAGGTCTTCCTAGTGTCTTATGCAACAGTATTGTCTCAGATGGAAAAAACTGATTCTGCTTCTCAAGTAAAACATGTGTGACCAATGTAGAAAACAGAATTCAGCTAGTAGAGATGTATTTAGTGTAAAAAAGAATCTACATCTTTTTTTCAAGCAAGAGCCAGTGAATTTAGTGACATTAGGTCAAAATTTTAACTCTATAGAGAAAAACGTTTACACTTCAAATTTTAAAGTCCCCATATACAGGCATATGAGGTATCGTTTGAAAGCTTAGAATCTGACATTTTCAAAGAATACTATCATTTTTGCATTTATGTTACACAAAATAACAAAATAATGAAATTTTTGCGTCGCAAATTAGCTCCACCTAGATGTAATGGGATACAAATATTAATATAAATACAAAAGTCTTTCACATGGCACTTAAATGGACAAATCATATATCAAATGAAAGCTCTCATTCTCAAAAATGTGAATGTACAGTTTATTCTGTTGCCCCAATACCACAGCTCGACATTTTTTCAAAAGAAAAAATTCAAACGAATCACAAAATGAAATATGATTTCTGTATGTCATTAAATCACTTTTATGCACAGATCATTGCTGCTGTAAGCCGCAAATAGCTAAAAACTTTATATCTGCTTTTAACTTAGCAGTTGTCTAAAAAATGTGCCATTTTTTACTTGTCTGTGAGCTTGCTTGGCTGAATAAACCAATGTTATATCTTAGATGTCCAGAGCAAAATATGCCATCCAGCAGGAAAAGCATGCTGAACATAATATTATTTTAGAATGAAAATGCAACATCTGTATTGTGCTCACCATTGTTTATGTGAATGCGATTACTTCCTGGTTTCCATGGGACTAGAATCCCTGTCTCAGAGGTTGCTCACGCAACATGCTATCAGTTGTGCTAGAGGGAAAAGTGATCGCGTTTGAATCGACAAAAACATCTGATGTGGGATTGTGCTTGTCAGTAGTTCAGCAGAAACAATATGTCGATTTCGTCATCATGTGGTATCATACTATTGTCTGAAGTCATAAAAGATGGCTTTAGTGTTCAACTGTGATTGCATTTACATGTGCAATGTTAAACATGGTTATTATGCTTAATAGCATGTTGGGTCATGTAAATGCATTAAAATGTTATCGGGGAAAGCTCATAAACGGTTTAAGCAAAACCTGATTGGCACATCTAGATTTTTGCACACTACCCAAAATTCGCTCACCTTTACCGGCATTCTGGCTGGATATTCTATGTGCGCATGTCTGAGGCATGTCTGAGGAGCTGATTTCAAAATGCAGTGATTTTTGATAGTTTTCAGTGTTTTGTGAGAATGCAGTATGATTATTACATACCACAAAGCATGGTTGTGCAGTCCACTAACGAATGAATCCATGCCGTCCCAGAGTAATCTCTTGCAAAGTGCATTTGAAATTCAACGAAGAATATGGAGATGCATCTGGAAAAGAGAAGAGACATCACAACTCTGACCAAAGATACACTCAGACAGAATACACAAATTGTATGGGTTTTAAGGAACATAGTGTGATAATTCAGAATAACAACATGCTTTAAAGTCCAATGCTGAGGTAGCAGATTTCAAGAGACACTATGCCCGAGTGCCATTCACAGGCATTAATAATGTATAGCCGTGCAGATCATGACTGTTTGGATATGAAAGGCTGGGACAGGGCTAATGAGGCACAAGACTGTGCTCTGCACCTGAACAAACACAACTAGATCACCAGGCAGGTCAGCCGGGTCACAGCACTCAGTGTGGGCAACCAGTAACTATCATGTCTTCTCTCATTGGCCACAGACAGACGTGTCTGGCAGTCAGCCATCAAAGAAGGAGATGTCCTTCAGCCAACCGTTCCACAATCAGTGTGAAAACACTGAATATATTGCTCATGATCGCCCAAGTCTTCAAAGGGTACAATCTCACTCTAGGTCTTATAACATACAAATACAAAGTTGTTAAGAACTTTTGAAGGGGTTACAGGGTTAGTTTACCCAAACATGAAAATCATTTAATCAACCTCCAAAGAGTTGTTCCAAAGAGTTTTGAAGAATGTTGAAGAGGCTCTTTTTTTCCACACAATGAAAGTGAAACTGAGGCAGTCAGCAAAAATGATCACAAAGGAAATCAACATGCTGCTTCCGAATGTTCATGTACCATGTATCGACCCCATTCTACTGAATTACTGACAATTACTGACAAGTGGCATCCCCAATCAGACATTTTTGAATAAATTCCAATGTGTTCATTTTCCATGTCGTGCTTCTGATAGTTCATTGAGCGAGCAATCTCTAAGACATGGGTTCTGGTCCCATGGAAACCAGGAAGTAACCGCATTCATGTAAACAATGGTACGTGAGATTCAGTGGTTGCATTTTTTATCTAAAATTTATTTTTACTCCACTGATGGTTAGGTTTAGGGTTTGGGTTAGGGTGTAGGGTAAATAAAATATGCATTTCTGTTGACAGTATTTTGTCATTTACAACTAAAAATAAATTCTCTTTTGGTTATACCCTGTGGATATTTCACCTCAACAACACTTCCAGCTACGGCCACTGGGGGCAGTGGTTTCAAATTTTGGTGAGTGGAGACAGATTTTAGCATCACAACTTTCGTCCTCCTGTTGCCGAATTCAAAGTATGATCAGTCAGCAGTCAGTACACATCCACACTAATACATTTTAATTTGAAAATGCATTAATTTAGCTAAGTTTCCACACTAGAACACCGTTTTCCTCCACCTTAAGAAACGCTCTCCATTACCACACACTTTGAAAAACGAAGACGTTAGGAAACTGAAAACGGATTAGTATGGATGTGGTCTCACATTTCCTATTGTGTTCCACAGAAGAAAAAAGTCACTGGGGTTTGGAATGATTACAGAATTTCCCATTTAGGGGTTCTATCCCTTTAAGGAGAGAAAAGAGAATATAAGATAAAGAAGTGGTTAAAAAAAGCACATTTTCCACCCAAATACCACTGGTTGCCCTTTAAGCCCTTTAAGAGGTTTCATCATCTGTTACTCTTCAGGTTGATTATTACCACTTATCTTTACAAGACTTAAGAAATGGTCAAAAGGGTCCTTGTTTCAGAGGTAAGAGGTCACATGACAGAGCTGTTGTGTTATCACCAGTCCGCTCGTCTCCTGTGTCAGTCCACTTGTCTTTTGTATAATACAGCAGCAGCAGCTTTGCAGACCTTTTCCACAGGTTCTCATGTTTCACACCTTGCGTGACAGGGAATGTACCCATAAATCTTAATCTCATAATGACATAATTATAGTGCTTTAATTTGTATGAAACCCTGTCAGTCTGACAAATTCTTCGCCTTGGGCGAGGGTGGACATACTGCTTTGTGGTGAAGCAACCAACCGCCATATGGTAATATCATCTCACAAGATATTAAATACATAATAACATACAGTATAAGAAATTATTATTTAATCTATACTAGATACAAATGTAACTATATCATAATAACAAATGACACTTACAACAACAAATATTTATACAACAAACAAACATGTTAACCTCACTGTAAAAAGTGGTGACCTGCAATTTTTACATTAAGGAACTATTTCTACCTGATCTAACCCTTACTGTTAGTTTAGATGGTGTAACCTTATGTAGTCTGGTTGATTCAGTGTTTTTCCACTTGAATCAAATCAGTTAACTTAAATGTTACCACACCAAAGCACATTTTTTAAAAAATGCAGTCGACAAAGTAAAAATATTCTTCTCTTTGTTTAAAGAAAAACTTTTTCAATGAGTAGTAATTACTAGACAGTGGTCGTAAAACAACAATGGGTTATCTGCATCCATGATGGCTTCATGTGTGAAGGTCTATAGGTTGTTTACCAGTGTGTCAAATGTAACCTGACCTGAAAGGCTGTTGCAGAAACACCAGATAGCTCTTGTCACTTTGTGAACCAATGACTCATTCTAAGAAATTCTGAATGTGGAATGAACTAAATATAGCATTCTGTTGTACATCATGTACTGTACTTATTTAAAAGAGTATGTACTATTTATCAGGTTAAACCCATATGTGGAACAAATCCTAACACTTTAAGGATAGAGTGTATAAGTGATATTATTATTAACAAAATATTCTTCAGCTTTTGTCTAGTAACCTGTCAACTACCTAAGGTTTTTCTTCACAGCTTAAAATAAAATCACTAATATATATTAAATAACATCCTATGCAATTGTCTTCTTGTTTTATACAGTATATATATACAGGTATATACAGCATGACCTCCAAAAAAAAAAAAAAAAAGGAGCAAAGTTTACCTTGTGACAGCTCGAGTGCAAACAGTGACCACAAAGCAGCCAGCTACGATCATCCATCCCCACCCACCGTCTGGAGGAAGGACACCTCCTTTCTTCTTTTCCTGAGCCATGGAATACGTCCTTCCCACTGCTAATATCTCCCCTCCAAAACTCCAAAAGCCCTGCAGCCAGTCCCAAACACACGTTACACGTCTCTGCCGCCACACTCAATGCTCATGGAATTCCTTCTGCAGATGTGAGGCCCAGCCAGTGACTCTGCTGAGCAAAACACACAGCAAAACAACCAGGAATATGTAACAAGCTCAGCTAAAATGATTAACAGGCAGGAGGTGTGATGCATTTTTTCTTTAAGAGTCCACAGAAAATGTGACATCATCCAGGTTTGATGTTATAATGTGGACAGTCCATGAAAAAAGTGAGCCAAGCAAATGACTCACAGTGAAAAGTTCTTTCAAACGATTGCCAGAGAACCTCAAAAAAATATTAACCTATTTTTAAGATTTACACATTTCTATTTCATAACAAAATTCCATAAAAATTGTATTGTGTAATGTTTAACCAAATTAAATGTGTAAATAATGCATTTTATAATTTTTTATACATTTTAATTTATTAAAGATTACTCAATTTGATGGAATTTTGTAACAAAATTGACATGTATAAAAAAAATATATAATAATAATAATAAAAAATATTTTAGTAAAACATTTTCACTGGATTTCTGTTTCTAAATATCACCCAGTTTTCATATCCTACAGTACACACTGACAATACTGACAATAGTTATTAACAACAATGTTGCTAGACCCTATTTTGGAGGGCTTCATGAACCCTCGTCTATCATCCCTTAAAAATCTGTGATTCAATTCTGCAGTCATTCCCCTTTATAAATCTATGTTAATGTGATCTCTCTTTACATCTGCAGAAAACAGCAGCTGCAGTGAGCTGAGGTTACTTCTAAATCACAATCTATTCAAATCAGTGACACTGGTGTGGCGCTAATAACAATGAAATCTGGCCATGCGCAATATGCCTGGTACATAATGTACAGGATAAGATGAAGCCAGCTTTTTTCCTCCGTATTATGCAACTGAACTTGTAGTTTATGAGTCTTTTAGTCTAGATATTGTCTGTGCTGGCACAACTTCTCTGTAGGAACAGTCCCAATTACACATTGCTTTCCTGCAACATGAAAAAAAGACAACAAATCAACAGATTTCTTTTCAATTAATATTTAACAATTGTATAATTGTGCCACCAGTTGATTTCAAGGAATGTTTTTTCTCTACAGCCATTTAAAGTATGCCTTGTCAATGCGTGGTGTTTCAAATCTGATATTTGACATGCAAGCCCAGTCACATGCAAGGACTTGCAAAGAATTGCTCTGGTGCATTTTAAAGTGCTTCCCTTCAGAAGTTTAATTTAAAAGAGTTCAAAGACCTCAACCAATAGTCTTGCTGAGTAAGGGCCATAAGAGGACATTTCTGATGTTTGCTTTCAATTATTCAGTTTTCTTAATTCATTCAATAATTTTACTATTACAGTATATAGTCTATTATTTCATTGAGCATAAGTGCGTATTAAAGAATTTTTGCAATTAACTTGCCTAACAATCAAATATGTTCCACCCTATACAATGTTAAAAAATTGAACAACAGTTTGACCCCTATGTGGCCGTTCAGACCGAACGCGTTCTTGCGCTACAAAAGCAATGCAACACCACGACCCGAGACGCGTTTTCAAAAGCTGAAGTTCAAGAACTTGATCAGGCGTCTAAAAAACGCGGCGCTTCTGCGCAAGACGCTGAAAAAACACCAAGACGCGGCGTTACGGTCCAAGACGTCCGTCTAGCGCATGTTTACAAAGGGAAAAAATTGTGGGGGGGGGAAGCGAACGGCCCTTAAGGAGACAGTGGCTTTTAGATGGCAGAAATTGTTCATGATAATAGGCTAATAATAATAATAATAATAATAATAATAATAAAACTGGTAAAATGTTATGGTGTGTTGTATTTTCTTTGAATATGAACATGTATTAACCATTGGAACGCGTACGTTCACTTGTTGACGCTCACACCAGATGTTTGGTAAACTTCTGAAAGCGGCAAACTCGTTTGAAGCACTTACCATTTAATAAATCTACCGCAGACACCGTCCCAACATTCCCCATTCAAGTCTGTTTTCCGATCCTAGAGACACATGAACAGGTCCAGTTCTGCACATTGAAATAAGTCAGTAGATGCGACATGCTCATGGTCATCATCATCATCGTGCGGATTTCTGCTGGGAACAAGTCTGGAGCTGCGGGAACATCCTGGCCGCTGTACTTCAAAGTGTTCCAGCGTGCGAGCAGTGAAAGTATCTACCTCTGTCTCCACTCCCCCTGACACGTGAAAAGAATTATGCAAGTAGCCTATGCATGGCAGGGTATTGTGAGGATTTCCTTCTCGTTTTCAGTCTGGGCTGTGGTAGGCCACTGCTGGGAGCTGACTCAGCTCTGAAGTTGTGAAAGAACAACGCCTCTGTTTACAAACGTGCTTTGCAACTACAATGTCTCTGGGCTTTGTTTGAGAAAATATAGCAAACTTTGGTGTAAAGTTAGATTTTTTTATTGTATTTTTTTAAATTAATTTTTATTTTTTATTTTAGGCGATTTGTTGGGTACAAAAGTGAATAACAAAGAGTTTTCTTAACAGGGTGTTTCTACAACTTCAGACACTTTCATGTCCGATGGGTTGATTTTTATTAAAACTAACAGATTTCAACTTTTTTCTTTTTGTTATATGAAGGTTGCATTAAAACCGTCTTGGATAGGCTATTTCTTACCATGCCTTCACTATTGATTGATTTTTGGTATATGCCACTTTTAAAACGCCTTTTTATACATTGTTTTATTCTTGTCCCAGACCCAGACTTTCAATATTAAACTATGAAAAACCATGCACTCAAAAAAAAAAAAAAAAAAAAAAAAAAAAAAAAAAACTGTAATATCTATAATGTCTTAGAGTCATCATTGTGTAGTTTGATAAAATATGATTGTGAATTGTGTTTAAAAATAAGTAATTAAATAATAATTGTATTTATAACCCCAGTGAGCAAGCCGAAGGTGACTGTGGCAAGGAACACGAAACTCCATAAGATGTTTGTTAATGGAGAAAAATAACCTTGGGAGAAACCAGGCTCACTGTGGGGGCCAGTTCCCCTCTGGCTAAACAACATGAATATAATGCCAATATTACTTATGTATAGTGCAAGTCATGGTTTAAAATTATTAAACTAAGTCAGTGTTAAGGGTCAGTGTTTAAACAAAAATTTTGTAAGAACTGTAAGATTAATGACTAATGTCGTTGAAGTTCATCCTGGATTAACTGCAGAAGTTCACATAGATGCATTATCCTTTGTTAGTTGGCTGATGAAGGGTTTTGTTGGCAATTAAATGATAGTCTATGTTTTCCATTTCAAGAGTGTAGTCCATCATTAGGCCGAGGTGATGCAGGCAGAGATCAGTTAGGTGCATCGCAGCTCAACCTGGCTGGTAATTTCGGTGAGGTCTATCCTAAGTCCAAGGTTCAGGCAAAGGCATATGAAGTATCCCATGTCTTATGGTTGGAGTTGGCATCAGTTCATCCTCTGAAGTCCATCGTAATAGACTGAAGTGATGTTTGGCTGGCACCGGCTGCTATTAGTCATCATCACACAGCGACATGTAGCAGTGGAGTCCAACACGAAGCAGGAATGGAGCTGGATCTGGCCGGTTCTGGTGACCTCAGGATAGGAGTCCCGAGGTTGAGACAGGGAAACAAATAAAATAATATTAGCATAGATGCCACTCAATTTATTGCAGAGTTATAGATCATGATCAATGTTTCTGGTTCCGGCAGACTTAACTAAAGCAGCCTAATTGTGAGTTGATGGATAAATTATGTGTATGCCTGGCTAAATAGATGAGTCTTTTGTCTAGACTTAAACTGAGTGAGTGTGTCTGCGTCCTGAACAGTGTTAGGGAGACTATTCCATAGTTTAGGTGCCAAATATGAAAAGGATCTACCTCCTTTTGTGGATTTTGATATTCTAGGAACTATTAACAGGCCAGAGTTTTGCAATCGTAATGAACATGATGGAATATAGCATGGTAGAAGGTCACTTAAGTACTGTGGAGCTAGACCATTCAAAGTTTTGTACATAGTTGACAGAATTTTAAAATGAATACGAAATTTAACAGGTAGCCAATGTAATGATGATAAAATGGGGCTAATATGATCATATTTCTTGGTTCTAGTCAGCACTCTGGCTGCTACATTTTGAACCAATTTAAGTTTATTTATTGATTTTGATGGACATCCTCCCAGTAATGCATTACAATAATCTAATCTTGAGGTCATGAATGCATTAATTAGTTCTTCAGCATCAGCAACAGAGAGCATGTGTCGTAATTTAGCAATATTTCTTAGGTGGAAGAATGCTGTTCTTCAAACATTGGTAATTTGATTTTCAAAGGACAGATTGGTATCAAATATAACACCTAAGTTCTTCGCTGTTGATGATGATGTAACAGTACATCCATCGAGAGTCAAATTATATTTTAGCGGCTTAATTTTTTAGAAGTTTTTGGTCCAATAATTAGTACCTCTGTTTTGTCAGAATTGAGTAGAAGGAAATTTATGGCCATCCAATCTTTTATTTTATTGATAACTCTGCTAATTTGGAGAATTGTGAAATCTCATCAGGTTTTGAAGAAATATTAAGTTGGGTATCATCAGCATTACAGTGGAAACTTATTCCACGATTCCTGATAATATCTCCCAGGGGAAGCATATACAAGGAGAAAAGCAAAGGCCCTAAAACTGATCCCTGTGGCACTCTGTACTTTACTTTTGTTTGGTTTGACAATTCCTCATTTACATAGAAAAAGTGGTAGCGGTCTGCTAAATAGGACCTAAACCATGCTAATGCAACTCCACAAAGGCCAACATAATTCTCCAGCCTATTCAAGAGAATGTTGTGATATATCGTGTCGAATGCAGCACTAAGATCTAAAAGCACTAGAAGAGAAATGCAGCCAGTCTGGTCCGATTCTACAGAAGAGCTACTGTAGCATAAATTGCTGAAAAACTTAATGCTGGCCATGACAGAACACACAGTGCATCGCAGCTTGCTGAGTATGGGGCTGCGTAGACGTGGGCCGGTCAGAGTGCCCATGCTGACCCCTGCCCACCGCCGAAAGCACCAACAATGGGCACGTGAATGTCAGAACTGGACCATGGAGCAATGGTAGAAGGTGGCCTGATTCATCAGAATCACATTTTCTTTTAGATCATGTGGACGGCCCAGCGCGTGTGCGTAGTTTACCTGGGAAAGAGATGGCAACAGGATGCACCATGGGAAGAAGGCAGGCCGGCGGGGAAAAACAATTTGCAAAAATTGTTCAGGAATATTTTGAGGAACATAACATAGAGTTCAAGGTGTTGACTTGGCTTCCAAATTCCCCAGATCTCAATCCGATTGAGCATCTATGGGATGTGCTGAACCAACAAGTCCGATCCATGGAGGCCCCACCTCGCAACTTACAGGACTTAAAGGATCTGCTGCTAACGTCTTGGTGCCAGATACCACAGGACACCTTCAGAGGTCTTGTGGAGTCCATCCCTCAACGGGCACAAGGGGGGTGGTTTTAAGGTTGTGGCTGATCGGTATGAAGGTCACATTTAAGCTGAATTAGAAACTTTTTCAAGGCCTTAATCATTTATTTATTTTTTGTACTTTTAAAATGCTCTTTATGTATAGAATGTATTGTTTTAAACTTGTCCCAGACCCAGACTTTCAATAATAAACTATGAAAATCTATTGTAAAAATACAAATTATTACGTTTAAAATTACGATAATCTAAACAAAGAGTGAAATAATCATAAACCATTTAAATATTTATTGTGTGAAAATTATTTCTCAATTTTTTAAAAGTGGTGACTGTCCCACAGTTGTGGCATCATTTTCACCACACTTAATAATTTTGCCCCTTTTCCCTTTTTGTTATATGAAGGTCACATTAAAACTGACTTTTTACCATTGCATTATCAGTTATTTTTGGTACATTTAAAATGCCTTTTATGTATCATTATTTATTGTTTTAGCCTTACCTTCAGACTTTCAAAATTAAACTATGAAAAACCATTATAAAAATACAAACAATAACATGTTTAAAACTGTAATAATCCAAACAAAAAGTGAAATAAACTATTTCAATATTTATTGTGTGAAAATGAATTCTATCAATTATTCAAATCGAATTAAGAATGTCCCACAGTTGTGGTGCCATGTCCACCACACAAAATGATTTTGCTCCAAATAAAGTTTTTTTTTTTTTTTCTTTTTTCAAAAGTTAGTGTCAGAGCATGAGAGCATGCTTGAGATAAAATATGAGACAAGTGATATTTGGAAGAAAAAAAAAAATAAATAAAAGTTAAATATCACTTGTGAACATAATATTTTTATTGGGCATGCACATTAACTGTTGGACATGGTTAGTAGACAAATAATAAAAAAAATATTTATATTTTATTTTTTTAGATGTATACTTTCTAGAATTTCACAGTGCCAAGACTGCCAAAGTTGAAGAAACACCCAACATTAAACTGTTTTCATTAACACATTTATTAGGTATTTACAAATCAGTTTATTGACAAATGTAGTTTGCTTTTCACATGAATATAACTTAAAAACTGATATGAAAAAAATCTTTGTGACATGAATTTCAGAGCCAGTAAAGCAAACTTTTTAGAAGGCATAAATAAATCAGGTGCACCTCTGCGATCAACACCAATATAAGAAATGCACTTCCTTAATTGTTTGGTGATACTGTTTGTGATTCATAGGTAAGTTTGTCTGAATACTGAGAATGGAACAAAAATAACTGACTTCATGGAATTACACATACTCTGTCAGATCATGTACATAACAGACAAACTTGTCAAAAGACTGAGGTCATTAATGTCGATTATTAGCATGGGATTTCACATAAAATTATCAGATTTATAAACAAACAATTTAGCTCTGGAAAAAGCAATTATAGTTTAGAACATGCTTCCTAAAAATAGCTGTAAAATGTACAGTTCGAGATAGACATATAATACAATGTTTGCATGATAAAAAAAGACAAGTTTAACAATTAGCATGAGGAATGAACATGCGCTGACATACGATTTAGGCATAACGCTGGTTTACATGAACAGAACCTGATGCAAAGGCATTTGGTCTACATTAGATGGAGTGAACCATCTAAGGGCCTAAGGAAAAGACACACTTTTTCAGTTGCTTACATGCTTTGCATTGGCTCAGTTAAAATACAATGTACCAACACATGCATTCAGTCTGCTGTGGGATGTCTAATCAGAAAAAGAAACAACTCCTCAATATACGGTTAGGATCAATGGATACAGTGACATCTGGATGTTACATTTGCAACAACAAAGAGGATACAGAGATAAAGCCTTGTCTCCATCAGTAAAAGGCACTCCGTAACACTTGGAAGTTACTTTTGAGGCTCATAGAGATGTTGGGGTGCCATTGTGCATAATCCAGACACCCAAAGTCAAAACGGCACCCTACTGCATAAGGCAATTCTAAGGATTGAGCAGAGGAAGTAAAGCATGAATCAAAAGAGAGACAGCGGAGGAGGGGAGAGGCAAACAGCTTTTAGTACAAATTTTGTATACTGTAAGTGGCATCAAGACATAAAGATGCAGTGCATGTAACTTGCTGTTACAGATTTTAAAGGGACAGTTTACCTAATAAATTAAAAATTCTGTTATTATTTACTTACCCTAATGTTGTTCCACACCTGTATGTCTTTTCTGTGGATAACAAAAGAAGATGTTAGGCAGAATGTTCATGTCACCATTCACTTTCATTCCATCTTTTTTCCATACATTTAAAGTGAATGGTGACTGAGACTAAAATTCTGCCTAATGTCTAATATTCCTGTTTTCCACAGAAGTCATACAGGTTTGGAACAATATTAGGGGGAGTGAATAATGACAGGTTTTAATTTTTGAATGAACTACCCCTTTAAGAGAAGCTAGAACACACTTTAAATGTCAGCACATGTCTGTTGTTAAGCTACAGCTGATAAATACTTTATAGTTTCAGTACACACATTACAGTGTTAATGTTAATACTTCTGATACAAAATAACCAAGTCCTCCAATAAAAATCGCATCCTAATAGTATTCTACATGGAAATATTATGTCTGGTAAGAGTTTTGGTCTTGCTTGCATTCACAATGAACTAAAAAGAACACTAAAAAAACTAAGTGCAGTGCATGAAGCTTGCAAACAACTGCAAACTGAAGAACAGCCTAAAATAAAGGATTTAATGTCTTTTAAATTAATAGTATTGGGGCCAAATGTGGATATATGCAATTGCTGAGAGAGAAAGAGAGAGAGAAAAAAGGCAATACATTTATTTCTTGGAAGTACTTTTGTTTTTTGATCTTACATATTTAGACAGATTATAGTGACTGGAGTAGCTTTTTTGGAATCCCTCATTTCAGCTTTAGAAATACATGTTTCGCATAGTTCTAGTTCTGAACAAACAAAATGGAGCCTTCAGTCAGTCTCAACTTAGTCACCGTGGTACATTTTATCCTCCTAGCTGTCCAGTATTAATATAAAGTTTAAAAAATGCATTTAGGAATAAAGCAGATCTCTCATGTTATACGTCACAAAAGGCTAAATATTTTCAGTTAGACAATGCCATGTATAAGCTGAAAATGTTTGAAGGATGAAGGCATTTGAAAGACTAGTTATCAGTCTCGCATGACACTTGAGACATCATTGCATGTCTTGAATATGATTAAATGATGGTTTGTGCAAATGTTAAATTAAATGTAAAAAATAAAATACATACTACAGTGTATATACAAAAGGTAAGGGGAATTGGCAACACATTCAGATCAGATAAATCTCAGCATTAGGGATTGTAAAACCCAAAAATCACAGAGAAGAGCCTTATGTAGTGAACTTTAAGAATTCTCTATCTGATGAACTAACCCAGTCTCATGAAAATTCGTACACATTTTATGATGTTGGCTATTTCATATGATTTCATACAAGTTTGTTCGTATAAATTTGTATGATTTCATTGCGTGCAAATTCCCGGATGTCTAATGCAGAAGTAAGCACAAGTTTCGCGCACGAGGCATTAAGGACATGCTTATTAATGTTATGCCCTTACTCAAACACCTTATCTAAACCTAACCCGATCAGTAGTGTGTGAAAACATGATAGGAAGCTGATGTGTGTGAAGGAAGCAAGTAACTGTCGCGTATTAGATTGAAACGATGTCAAGCGCCGTCATTGGGTGTAGTGAAAGTCATACGAATTCATACGAGTGCAGTCATACAATATTATACGAATTAGCCAAATTTAGAAAAGTCATATGAATTACGATTTCGTCGTGAGTGTGTAGGATGAACATATATATTCTCCAGTCAACACTGACAATTTGGTCCCAACACAATCAGTGTCAGCTCAGGTGCACAAGTTCTCTGTTCATTAGACAGACATAGGGGTGGGCGATATACCGGTAGACATGATACACTGGTAGAAATTTGGCAACCGGTATATATTTTGGATTATCATCTGTATCACGGTTACGCAAAACCGCCACCACATGGCAAGAAATGTGCACCTCATTCTATTTACATAACACGTACGACACAATTTTTATTTATTTTTTTAAACGTTAACTATATCGTGATATAAAACTAGTGATATCGTGATATAAGATTTTGATCATATCGCCCACCCCTAGACAGACCAGTCAAGAAGAGGTAAAGATATATTAGAAACTACAGCTACTCTTGTCATCAACAATCAACTAATCAAACAAGGCCCAACAAAGATAAAATAGGTCTACCTGTAATTTCTCAGATTCTGTAAGCTAAACAACAACATTTATCTAACTGAGAAACTACTTAAAGCTAATGTGAGTAATTTTTGTAATTCTATGTTAAAGGAATAGTTCACCAAAAAATGAAAATTCTATCATCATTTACTCACCCTCATGCCATCCCAGATGTATGCAACCTGGTCTCATAGAATGAACGTTACTCTATATACATTTTTGCAAACTTACTTGTATGTGCCGCTTTCTACATTTCACCGCAGTTTCCTAGTGATATGAACACTAGAGGCGCTACAACAACTGTGTGGTTTAATGATTGTCACACAAATCACGAGTACAATTGTTGATATTGATTTTATAAAAACTTATTTTTCACTCTTACTCACCCCCCGCTTTTTTGTGATATCAAAACACTTTTACTTTAATGCATGATTTGAAAAACTGAACATTTTAACACTTGTATTACAGACCCACCTACATATACACACCATTAACTTGTTTGGTAACTCACTTGAAAGTGCATTGGAATATGGTCTTGACAACTGCGGTTCGAGACCAGTCAAAGACGCACGAAAGTGAAAGTGGCATAGAAGCGACACAAACTGACGTGGTTGCTTCAGTTTATGCATTTTCTTTTTTATTTAGAATTTGCATTTTAAAACACTATCGGTTAGGGTTAGGTGTTGGTTTAGGGTAAGGATGTCTGTTTTGTTAAACTCTCATTTATCTTTTCGGACACTATTGGTTAGGTTTAAGGTAAAGTTTTAGGTTATGGAGGTACGTTTTACTTATTAAAACCTCATCTGATTACAACCTCATTTCGCTCGGTTTCGGAACCCACCGCTGGACATTTCACTTGAAAACTGTAGCCAACATGTAATGAAGCACGTAATTTCAGATTTGCAAACATGTTGCAATGTTCACGTAAATTTCATGAGACCAGGCTGGATGTGTATGACTTTCTTTTTTTTGCTAAACACAAGCTAAGACTTTTAGAAGAATATCTCAGCTATGTAAGTCTATACAATGCAAGTACACTCTTATAAATAAGGGTTCCTAAAAGGGTGTTTCACAGCAATGCCATAGAAGAACCATTTTTGGTTCCCCAAAGAACCTTTCAGTGAAAGTTTCTTAAAAGAACCATTTTAAAGAACCTTTTTCCAGTCTACAGAAACTTTTGTGCAATGGGATGTTTCCATGGATGTTAAATGTTCATCATACATGCTGATAAAGAACCTTTATTTTTAAGTGTAAATGGGTACCAAAATATTTAAGCTCCAAAAGCACATAAAGGCAGCATAAGAGAAATCCATACAACTCCAGCGATTAAATCCATATCTTCCGAAGCGATATGATATGTGGGTGAGAAACAGATCAATATTTAAGTCCTTTTTTTACTATCAATCACCACTTTCACTTCCACATTTTAGTTTTCTTGTTTTTGGTGATTTGCATTCTTCGTGCATATCAACACCTACTGGTCAGGGCTGGTTAAAGGTGAGATAGTAAAAAAGGACTTAAACATTGATCTGTTTCTCACCCACATATCATATCGCTTCTGAAGATGTAGATTTAACCACTGGAGTTTTATGGATTACATTTATGCTGCCTTAATTTGCTTTTAGGACTTTTACAAATTTGGTACCTATTCACTTGCATTGTGAGGACCTGCAGAGCTGAAATATTTGTGTTTGCAGAAGAAAGAAAGTCATTCACATCTGGATGGCATGAGGGCGAGTAAACAATTAGAACATTTACATTTTTGGGTGAACTATCCCTTTAAAATACTTCGTCCTAACCCAGCTTATTGCGCTGAGACGAGTAAGCCACTCATAGGTTGTTTCCCCCGAAAAGTGTAAACACCGTAGCTCTGTTGCACTATGCAAACACTTGTTTGTTTGACCAACAGCAGAGGAGGGGAGTGTTCAGGTGATGCTAGTGGCACATAAATTACACACTTCACCTTAAATTTCAGTTGGCATTTGAAAAAAATGTCTTATTATAGAATCATGAATTCAGACTCACACCTGAGAGTACAAAACTATGTTATGCTTAATAATACAACTTTGCAGGGGGGCCTGGGTAGCTCAGTGAATATTGACGCTGACTACCACCCCTGGAGTCGCAAGTTCGAATCCAGGGTGTGCTGAGTGATTAGGGTCGTGATTAGTGGTTCTCATTCTCAATGGGGCGCGTGGTAAGTTGTGCGTGGATCGTGGAGAGTAGCATGCGCCTCCACATGCTGGGAGTCTCTGTGGTGTCATGCACAACAAGCCACGTGATAAGATGTGTGGATTGGCAGTCTCAGAAGTGGAGGCAGCTGAGACTTGTACTCTGCCACCCGGATTGAGGTGATTAACCGCACCACCATGAGGACCTACTAAGTAGTGGGAACTGGGCATTCCAAATTGGGAGAAAAGGGGATAATAAATAAATAAATAAAAATAATACAACTTTGCTTTTCCTGTAACACAGACATAATGAACACTTGTCTGTGACTAGAACAAAACAAGCAAAGTCCTTGATAAATGACTTTTACAGACTGCTCATTCTACTTGGTCATTTTTTTATATAAATTTAATGACAAAATTTGCAGCTCCAAAACCTTAAAAAGGCCAAAATAAATTGTTTAGGAGGGGAAGGTTGTAGCAATACATACATGCATTTTCATTTTTATACAGCAGACTGTACCGCAATAGACATGAAACTCACCACCAGACCCTTTTCATATATTAAGATTATTTGCATAAAGCTATCAAAAATGGAGTGGAGGAAGGACACTATAGGACATTATAATTAGTATCATAAATCATCAGTACACAGGTCTTGGCAAAGGAGAAGCTATGCTGTATTTACAGCAGCGGTGCGAGGCACAGTTAGCGTGAGGTGCGGCTCATCAGACACTGAAAACAGTGCTCTGTTACTGTGGCACCTCCTCTTGGTCACCTGCTCTTGTCAGGAGCATGGAAATAGGCCAGCGCTGGAAGGGTGAGGGTGTCAATGATTTGATGGGAAATGAAAACTTGGTCACATTATAAATGGCTTTTCCTTATTAGGGGATGTGGCTTTCCTGAAATCTTACAGCAGCTTCTGGTTTGAAGGTTGGGATGTCTTCTGCGTCTTAGAAGTCTTCTGTCATCTTTAGTAGCTCTAGGAAGGCACCAACAGCTCCAAAATAACCCTGCAGTAGAGCAGAATTGCAGCAATTACATGCACAATAATATAATATGATACCTGATAATTACTAGCAGTCTGCTCATTCTAAAAACAAGACAACGCAAGAAAATATGACATTTACACAACATTTGAAATTATAGTGTTTTTCTTTGGATTGGATGTAAAGGTGTTTAAATGGGGTAATGGATAAAAATATACCGGTATGTGTGCAGATCATTTTTGCTTAAACAGTTTATGAACTTTCCCAGATAAAAGAACAAGGTTTAAGGCGTTTACATGACCCTTACATGTTGTTGGGTTATTAAAGATAACCACAGTTCTGGTAAGATGGCATTTGTAGAGGACTAATGGTCAATCAATATGGGTTTTTCAAAGAACAATACTGATAGCTAGAGCAGTGGTTCTCAGCTGGTTTCGCACAGCCTTTAAAGGGATAGTTCACCCAAACACGAAAATTCTCTTATCATTTACTCACCCCCCCCCCCGCCATCTCAGATGTGTATGACTTTCTTTCTTCTGCAGAACACAAACAAATATTTTTTGAAGAATATCTCAGCTCTGCAGGTCCATTCAATGTAGTCCAATACAATACAATGCTCCAGTGGTTAAATCCATGTCTTCTGAAGCAATATGATATGTGTGGGTGAGAAAATACAATATTTCAATATTGTAAATATTAAATAAAGATCAATATTGAAGTCCTTTTTTTATAATAAATCTCAACTTTCACTTCCACATTCTTCTTGTTTTTGGCGATTCGCATTCTTCATGCATCATGTGACTTCAGAAGATATGGATTTACCCACTGGAGTAGGTCATGGGTTACTTTTATGCTGCCTTTATGTGCTTTTAAGAGCTTAAACGTTCTGGCCACCATTCACTTGCATTGAATGGACCTGAGCTGAGATATTTTTCAAAAAATCCTAATTTGTGTTCAGCAGAAGAAAGAAAGTCATACACATCTGGGATGGCTTAAGGGTGAGTCAATTATGAGAGAATTTTCATTTTTGGGTGAAGTATTCTTTTAATGTCAACAGAGTTTATAAGAAACATTTTCTACTCCATAAAAGTTGATGAGTTGATGAGAAATTATTATGCTATTAAAATTATACACAGTTTAATGGTTACTTGCATTTAATTATCTTGCACTGATTTTTCCCCATTATCTGCAATCTACAGATATACAGACAGCATATGAGATGGACTTTGCATATGATTAAATTTCAAACAATATTTCCTCAAATATAGGAAACAAAAATCCACATCTAGCCACTCTTGTGGGGTTTTAAGTTAAAAAGCCTTTATTGTGAGGGCTACATATTATAAAAGCACCAATGCGTATTGGCCCAAACAGGCCTTCATCATGGTGTCACAAAATGAACGACACAGGAAGTGACTTAATAGTCTTCCCATAGTGCTCTACGCATATTACAATAAAGGCTTTTTAACTTAAAACCCCACAAGAGTGCCTAGATGTTGATTTTTGTTTCCACTATTTGTTTTTCAACTTCTTATTTTAATTGTTTGAGTACCAGATGTGCTCATGGACATTTCTTTCTTCTTCAATATTTCCTCAAAATTGACAATATTTGAAAACAGAAAATCCACATTATCTATTGACAAGTCTGCAATAGATTTTGGAACTGACACAAGGGGGAGCTGATGCTTCTGTTAATCAGCAAAGTGGGTACTTTTATTAACTGATACTTGCTGATTAATAGGCCTCAGTTATATGAGAATATGCTGTTGAACTGAAAACTCTTAGATGGACAAACATAAGTGCAAGAGGTTCTAGCATTGATCAGAAACATGAAACTGTAAAAGAAGAAAATAGACTTACTTCATGTTCTAAGAAAAGGGCTTTCAGTTGTCCGTCAGACCAAAAGTCCATGGCATACGCTAGTAGCTTAGTTGATACTGTGTTGATTCGAAGGAAATTCCCAACAAAAACCACTCTGTCAATTTTCTGAAAGTAATTAAATAAAAGCAAACAGTCAAAATAAACAGTAATATTGTTGTATTTCAAATTTGTGAAATACATTATGATTGATCAATTTTTCAAATCACCATAGCATCTTTTGCTTTTTTTTAAAAAAGTTTGCTTTAATAATCATTTATATAAAATTTGGGAACCTTGGTCAATGACAAAATGAACAAAGTGCAGGAAAACCCCTCACTTTTCTCAGACTGAACATATGACCATCACAGCAAGTTTTTATAATAAGAAAACATGCCATGTTAAACAAGCGTATTAATCAAATTCTGTGCAAGAGTCCACATTGCAGCTTTTCAGTGTGCTGTGATAGCCCTGTACAATGCTGCTTGATCTCCATGCCACAAGGCAACACTGTAAAGAAGCTCAGAGCACAAAGAGTTCATCCCCATCATTGTCACCATGGACTGGATGGTCTCGATATTGTTTGTTCAAGAGTCGTAGGCACCAAATAAAATGTGTGCAAGATTCAATTTAATTTTAAGCTAGTAATGTGGCTAGAAATACAGATAAAAAACTACAGCTTGTGATAAATGAGCTTTTTTGTTCAGAGTTATGCAAGAATTGTCAAACCTCATTCACTGCGCACATGCGCGCGATGGAGCCAATGTTGTTTGTGATGGTAACAAGAGTGGCCCTGGCCAGGTCCTCTTTACTTATACTGTCACGTTTCTCCTTGCACATCATATGACAAAAACTAAAGGATTCAAAATAAAGGAAAAATATCTTGAAATGGTTTTCTCTATCACAAACCTTATAATTTTTACACACTAATGCTAGCAAATCTGTCTGTACCTGGATGCAACAGCAGAGCCCTGGAGGCCGAAGCGTTCATAATCGCCACCATAAATGTCCTTCACTAGTTTGTCCACGTTTGTGCTGTCCCCTTTAGCTGCCATCTCTAAGGCCTCCTCAAACGTCTCACAACCAGTCAGCAAGCAGCACAGGCCTAGAAACGTACCACCTCCTAGACTGAAGAACAACCGATGGAACAAATCAATGTTCACTGTATTTAAAGAACAGTATTTAAAGGCATTTTGATCTGTACGGTGGGTAAGTGTTTGTCTTTTCATCGGACCGGGGTGGGGGGGTGGGGTTGCGACACAAGGAAGAACTGGGGATCTTCACCCCTTAGACCCGGTCATGCAGTGAAATACTGCAGATATTGATGGGCTTTGTATGACAAATTACTTATGTTCCTCATTTGTCAGTAGCTTTGGATAAAAGTGTCAGTTAAATGAATAAATGTTTACCATTATGTATGAAAGAATCACTTAAACAGAGTTACCATTTTTCTTCCCAGTTATCGGGTCAGTTGAACGTTTACAAAAGATTTAAAGGGTTAGTTCACCCAAAAATGAAAATTCTCTCATCATTTACTCACCCTTATGCCATCCCAGATGTGAATGACTTTCTTCCATCTGCTAAACACAAATGAAGATTTTTAGAAGAATTTCTCCACTATTTTGGTCCATACAACGCAAGTGAACGGCTGCTAAAATTTTGAAGCTCCAAAAATCACATAAGTCAGCATTAAAGTAATCCATAAGACTCCAGTGGTTAAATCAATGTCTTCTGAAGCGATATGATAGGTGTGAGTGAGAAACAGATCAATATTCATGTCCTTTTGTACTTTAAATTCTCCTTCCTGCTCAGTCAATTTCCACTAATTTTCACTTTCTTCTTCTTGTGTTTTTGGTGATTCACATTCTTCGTGCATATCACCCCCTACTGGGCAGGGAGAAGAATTTCTAGGATGTTTCTCATCCACACCAATCATATTACTTCTAAAGATAAAGCTGATGCCTTTATGCACTTTTTGGAGCGTCAAATTTTGGCACCCATTCATTTGCATTGCATGGACCAACAGAGCTGAAATATTCTTCTAAAAATCAAAATTTGTGTTCTGCAGTAGAAAGAAAGTCATAAACATCTGGGATGGCATGAGGGTGAGTAAGTGATGAGTGAATTTTCCTTTTTGGGTGAACTATCCCTTAAAGTGTTTTTGCAACTATGAATTTAAAAACTACTTATATTACAAGTTATTGGCACTGTTATACAGTTAGCCTACAATTTAGTGCACACATGTCCCCAAACTTTTTTGATGGATGTGAGCACACAAGCTTGTTTGCTGTCAAATGGGCTATAATTGCGCATTTACATTCGTGTTTTAGGCTTGTAATAAGCCAAACTCTTGAACAATCCTTTAAGGAAACTACAGCATAGCATTAAAGGCCAAACAACAATGCAGAAAGTCACAAGTGATTTGCAGGCCAGATTTAAAGATATACAGTTGTGCTCAAAAGTTTGCATACCCTTGGAGAATTGGTAATATATGTACCATTTTTAAAGAAAACACGAGTGAGCAGGCATAACACATTTCTTTTATTTCTTATGGGATTCATATTCAACTGTAGGTTATAACAGAATGGCACAATCATAAAACAAAACATGGCAACAAAGAAAAAAATAAAATGACCCCTGTTCAAAAGTCTGCATACCCTTAGTTCTTAATACTGTGTATTGCCCCCTTTAGCATCAATGACAGCATGCAGTCTTTTGTAATAGTTGTCTATGAGGCCCCAAATTCTTGCAGGTGGTATAGCTGCCCATTCGTCTCGGTAAAATGCCTCCAGGTCATGCAAAGTCTTTGGTCATCTTGCATGAACCGCATTGCTCTGAATCCCCAGAGTGGCTCGATGATATTAAGGCCAGGAGGCTGTGATGGCCACTCCAGAACCTTCACCTTTATCTGCTGTAACCACTGGAGGGTCAACTTGGCCTTGTGCTTAGGGTCATTGTCATGCTGGAAAGTCCAAGAGCGTCCCATGCGCAGCTTTTGTGCAGAAGAATGCAAATTGTCTGCCAATATTGTTGGGCCTCATGTATTCAGATAGAAGACAAAGGCAGGCCTTACACAGTCATAAAACCTAACTCAGCCCCCACACACCAAGTCTTAAATCTTACTGATAAAAATCGCGCCAAAATCAAACAAAGGGAGTCCAAAACAGACTACAAATCCCATGAAGCCTTGTCACTAAAGGATCGAACTCTCAACTCATATTGGATGAGGCACACAACAGAACGTCCCTCAAACATGACATCATCAGGAGTTGAAATACCTCTGAAATGCTTTCGGGATTTGCTTCCAGCAACTTTGTTTGCAATGTGTAGACGCAGCTCATCGCTGCTCTCATGTGCAACCTCGTGGCACAAGGAAGTAACGTCCGACTTGAAACTGTGGTCATACAATCTCCATCTCGCTGGACGAGTTGAGATGACTCTGTGTTCAACCAAACACTCTAACGGATCCGAAGGAGACCGCTGAGCAATCCGCATTTTCATCCGTTTGCCTACAGTTGTGAAGAGATTAAAGATTTCTCTTCCATCTTCAATCAAGTCGACATTTCCGTGTTCTCCGCCAGCCCGCCGAGAATCAACAGCCGTACCGCCCGCTGACAGAGCGAGGAAATGGCCTCCTGTCATCACCCGAGCCTCAAGGAACCGGGTCAGAGTTAAAGGACGGAGGAAAACACATTCTACCTGTGTCCTCATGCGATTCAAGTAAGAGGTTTACGTCTGGGCAGAGATAGAATATTATAGTGTGTTATTCTTGTGTTTCAAGGTTTTTGCTTGTACAGTTTACAGACCGCCATGTCCGCTCATTATTAATACTCAGGGTATTAATTATTACGAATTTGTTTTGCTGTATTGTGGTCCAACCAAATTGGACTGTTGTGCAATTTCGCCATCGCGGGTGAGACAGGTAAACTTAGTTCATCCATTAAAGAGTCAAAGAACACGGGACTGTTTACGAGCCATCCACCGCGTCTCTGAGCGATGAACTAACAGCTGCTTTCTCTCCCACGATCGCGAAATCGGCTTTAGGGCCGTCACTTCTCTCTCTACTCACACGCACATGCACGCGACCCCTCACAAACATTCTGGCACACATTTTTGGCTCCTAGATAGCTTAATGCTAAAGCCCAGCTTTGTCCCTAAGCTATCGTACAAGCGGATACATGCGGTAACTGGTAGATGCCATTGACTAGTTTCTCACCGCCCCCATTCGCGGTCATATTCCCTGGCCGGAAGTCTCGCGTGACATACTCTCCACGAGAGTCACGTCCGCCATTTTGTGCGCATCCCTCCTTACACACACACACACACCTTATGTGTTATAGGATTATTTTTATTTCCATATCTAATCATATCACTGTTTAGTTTGTAGTTGTAAATCGGAAGTTTATTGACTGCATTGTATTAATTATTAATTGATATTACTGCATAAATAAACTTTGTTTATATTACAAAGAGAAGTGTTTTGGTTTGTTTTGCATACGCCTGTGTCATGCTGACGGGATGTCAGTGCTCGGATTCAAGCCTTCATTCATTGTTTTTTCCCGAAAATCGATATTCTTCGGATGTCGATTTTCCTAAGAAAACAATCTAATATTGAGACTGTTTTACTATCTGGTTATTAATCCCTGATTCCAGGGTGGTGCCCCGTCAATGTTAATCCTTATTAATATTCTGTTGATTTTTGATAATTGATAATTATCTTTGATGATTGTTGAATTTGAATGATCAATAAGCTAGTGTTAATTTTAATTAATGTTTCATCGATGTTAACAATTAACGATTATCTTTGATAATTGTTGATTTAAAGGATTAAAAAAGCTAACATTGATTCTCATCAATGTTCTATTGATTTTAATAATTAATAATTATCTTTGATAATTATTAATTATTGCTAATAACCAAACTTGCTCCTAAACATAGCACACTACATTTACTGGAGCCCCATATGAGGTTTTAATGAGTTAGATTCAATTAATTAATTTAAATATTAATTAATAACTAAAGAAATAATTATTAATTATTTCTGATAGTAACACTGATCTAAACAACCAGTAAAGCCCTACAATATTTTCTGATAACATGCTGCATTCATCTTGCCATCAATTTTCACAAGATTCCCCGTGCCTTTAGAGCTCACACACCCCCAAAACATCAGTGAGCCACCACCATGCTTCACAGTGGGGAAGGTATTCTTTTCACTATAGGCCTTGTTGACCCCTCTCCATACATAGTGCTTATGGTTGTGACCATAAAGCTCTATTTTGGTCTCGTCACTCCAAATTATGTTGTCGGGCATATTGTAACCGTGCTTTTTTGTGGCTTTGGCACAGTAAAGGCTTCTTTCTGGCAACTCGACCATGCAGCTCATTTTTGTTCAAGTATCGTCGTATTGTGCTCCTTGAAACAACCACACCGTATTTCTCCTGAGGTTACCTGTGGGTTTTTCTTTGTATCCCGAACAATTCTTCTGGCAGTTGTGGCTGAAATCTTTCTTGGTCTACCTGACCTTGGCTTGGTATCAAGAGATCCCCGAATTTTCCACTTCTTAATAAGTGATTGAACAGTACTGACTGGCATTTTCAAGGCTTTGGATATCTTTTTATATCCTTTTCCATCTTTATAAAGTTCCATTACCTTGTTACGCAGGTCTTTTGACAGTTCTTTTCTGCTCCCCATGGCTCAGTATCTAGCCTGCTCAGTGCATCCACGTGAGAGCTAACAAACTCATTGACTATTTATACACAGACACTAATTGCAATTTAAAAAGCCACAGGTGTGGGAAATTAACCTTTAATTGCCATTTAAACCTGTGTGTCACCTTATGTGTCTGTAACAAGGCCAAACATTCAAGGGTATGTAAACTTTTGATCAGGGCCATTCGGGTGATTTCTGTTATCGTTATGATTTAAAAAGGAGCCAAACAACTATGTGATAATAAATGGCTTCATATGATCATTATCCTTAAATAAAAGGCAGTATTATTGGCATTTTTTTGCAAAATTTCACAATTTCTGCCAGGGTATGCAAACTTTTGAGCACAACTGTACCTTAACACTTGAGGGGCCGGGTCACATGAAAGAATTTCACAGGTTGAATTTGGCTCATAGGCTGGTAGTTTGGGAACTCTGGAATAAAGTTAACTGGGGTACTTCTGCTCGTTTAGCTACAATCAAAAGAGGAAGAGGGCATTTACCTGGTGCCCGTGACCCGCTTGTAATCGTCCTTGGAATAGACGGCCAGGATGCTAACCCCCGAACCAATGTTTACCAGCAACATGGGGAAGGGGTTCTCCAGGCTACATGGGCTCTTGACACAGTTTTCAGGGTCAGAGGGGTTTTGGAAAAAATAACAATTAGGGTGGCCATTGAACCCGACTGAGTCAACGTACAGCAGACCTTGAATAAGACAGTCCAATTCATCCAGCTTCTGCAGCTCCAGACCAGCCACCTGGGAGAGGAAGTAAATACACAATCAGAACTGTGAGAGACCGGAGAGTCATATCAAACATTGTCCTGATAACGGGCATTAGATAAGTGAAAGTAAGATAGCGAATCGTTATGTCAGCAAAACACTAGCATGCCACAGATCGACAAGTATTTTCATGAAACAACATTTAATCTGTTAAAGGTGGAGTGTGTAATTTTAATCCAATAGACTTTGTCAAATTCAGCGAATATCTCTTCACGGTCCACTAGCTGTCCGTTCTTTGTGTGCGCTGAAAAAAAGTCCAGTGATTATACACAGCCCTGGCTCTGTAAATGGGAAAATAAACAAAGTGGATCGGACTGATCCACACAACACTGTTGCGATCACACAGCATTGCCAATGGGTGTGCATGCATTTAGGGACGAAGCTTCTGAAGGAGCACAGAAGGGAGGGGTGTGTTTGTTAGTCTGTTGAGTTCAAATATCAACAGTCTTTCTCAGGAATTGTTTAATCCACCTTTAACATGAAACCCAGTTGAACCGTAACACTGGCCATGATATCGGACAAGCCGATTCCTCTGCAACGCTTTCTGTCCGGTGTGTTTATGTTATAGTGGTCTTGTTTATTACGACGTTAAATTTTGATCATCTTTTATTTAGAAGGGCCTATTTGTTCATAGGAAATCAGAGAGTGCAAAAGGGCGTGATGAGTCTGAGGGGTTTTGGCAAAGGTTGTTTGAAAACATACTTTATTTTTGTAATTCTGTTTGGTGCCACTAGTAGCGCAGAAATTACACACTCCACCTTTAAATTGTAAATCCCAATATTCAGGGTTTCCTACAACTTTTGACCAATGAATTTCCATGGCCTTTACAGTCATTTTTGATTACTGGATAGAGATTTATTTTAAATAATTTTGATTCAAACCGATTTGTTTAGACCATTTGTTAACCATTTCAACCAAATCATTGAAAAGAAGATTTGCTAAAAAATTAGACATCACTACAGCTTGCTAGCCATTTTTACTCTAGATAAGCTCTAAACAAGAGCAATATCTAGCCAAAGAAATATTTTACATTACAGCTAAATACAATACTGTATATTAATTTTGGAATTTTCCAGGACTTCTAAAGATCTTATTTATTTCAATGACAATTCCAGGCCTAATAAGGAAAACCTAATTATTATGTTGCCATTCCTCAGTTGACCACATACCGTTCTGAAATCATCCTCAAACTTGTATGCGCCTCCACCGGTGGCACACAGTGTGGTGTGCAGGCTGGAGAAATTCTTGTCTCGGCCCATTTGAATGAAGCGGTGCATGTCTTGAGTGGGGAAGCGGATAAAGTGCAGGTTGCCTTTGCGGTCGCACATGGTGAGATTTTTCAACTCCAGGTGCACATCACGGATACCTGTGTTGCCATAGGCCACGTTGGAGGTCAGGTAGCGGCGAATGCTCTTCAGGCTCTCGACTTCCTCCTGTTCTTCTTCAGCTGTGATGTCCTTGGGTTCAAAATAAACCAGCTTAACCAGGGTTCCTCCGATATCCATCCCAAACCACGGAAAGGCTGCAAAACACATACATTATAGAAACAGCAATTGGTTCTGTTCTTTCATAACCTGTCTTTCTTTACTGTATCAATGAGTGTGAGTGACATAACCCTTTACAAAACTAAACTAAATAATGCAGGTGGTATTGCAATCTTTATAAATGCAATACCTAAGTGACTTTTTTTCTTTCTTTTTTTTTTTTTTACATTTTTACAAGCCATCACCTGATATTGAGGGTAATAAATATATTAATGAATACTTGTGACTCTGATTACAAATGACTATGATTGCTGTGGTAGAGGAGAAAATGTCAGAGCATTTTGGTCTTTTCACAGCATCTTGTGAGGCATTTTGCTGCTATGGTAACAGTGGATTTGAAGAGAATGCATGGAGATTCAGAGAAACAGCTGATCTTCCAAATAAAAGTGAAACATCAATTGCACACAAAATGTCTCGCAAAAATACCTCTAAATAAAAATATATGCTTTTTGTCTAACCTTAATCATATAACTTCAGTAAGTGTTTTTCTCATAGAAATCTTAGATCAGGGAATAGCTTTGCAGTGTATGAGAGAAAGCAGTTTCTTAGGCTATTGATTAGATAAGAGAGCCTGTGCTTGGGGGCATGGGTACCTCAGCGAGTATTGACGCTGACTACCACCCCTGGAGTCGCGAGTTCGAATCCAGGGTGTGCTGAGTGACTCCAGCCAGGTCTCCTAAGCAACCAAATTGGCCCGGTTGCTAGGGAGGGGATATGGGGGTCATATGGGGTAACCTCCTTGTGGTCGCGAATAGTGGTTCTCGCTCTCAATGGGGCGCGTGGTAAGTTGTGCATGGATCGCGGAGAGTAGCATGAGCCTCCACATGCTGTGAGTCTCCGCGGTGTCATGCACAACGAGCCACGTGATAAGATGCACGGATTGTTGGTCTCAGAAGCGGAGGCAACTGAGACTTGTCCTCCACCACCTGGACTGAGGTGAGTAACCGCGCCACCACGAAGACCTACTAAGTAGTGGGAATTGGGCATTCCAAATTGGGGAGAAAAGGGGATTAAAAAAAAAAAACATGTGCTTCGACCAGTGATGATAATGTAGCTAGTAGTGGTGCATGTAGGTGAAAGGTGTCTGTACTCCTTGCCATGAGGCTCAGAGAGCAAAGTACTCCACAGCCACCAAGAACAGAGTGACAGTAAAGCAGTTAATGGACAAAACGTAAAGTTACACCAGTTTAGGTCTGTTTTAGATCTAAATAAAGAAACTCGACAAGTATTAAAGCAATGCAATATAAATAATTTGTATATATATAAAGAAAAAATTAATTGCTAAAAACAATATTGACCATCAACCTGTAACTTTCTTAACTGTTTTACATTCCGGTTAGAAATACAAGGGACACACTAAAATGTGCAATTACTGTTACTGCAAATACTTGCTTAGGAAGGTGGATAAAAGCAACACTTGTAGAGCAATTAACAATAACACAGAAAACTCAATAAAAACCTGAATCACAAATATGTGTACATCTTAAAATTAATTGTTTACTATCCTGTACTGCCTTTATTACTTAAAATGATTACATAAGAGGTTACCTGACTTTTTCACAATTAGCTTCATACTTTCAGGTAAGACAGGAAGGAAGTGAAACTGAGTCAAGCAACGATCTAATAAAAAGTGTAGTGTGTGTCGCCGTCAGAAGAATACATGTGTTTATGTCACTTGGGTGGTGTTGAATGTTTATGTTCATTTTATGTTGATTCAACAAGAACTGTACAGTGTGTTCGTTCATAATGAGCAATTTTCCCACCCCTTTGTGTGCTTCATCCCGCTCATTGGTTGAGCACGCTTGTCCATCATATCTGGCGTGCTTTGGCCACACCTCCTAAGTCAGATCTAGCCAATGAAATCCGCACAACAAACAGCACATTGATTTCACGACACCAAATAGCCCCGTCTTTCAAAACAAATAAACCTCTTAATACAGGCAATTTTGAAACGTGAGCATAGACTTGATGGGTTTGACCGTCTTCTTTCCCAAAGAGGCATACTTATTTTTTGTAAAGTTTTAAAATTGAGTGGAGTGGTTAAATAAAACGAAAAAGGGGGGGGGAGGAGGTCGCTACTTCCGGTACGTGACACTAAAAATGTCGCGTTCTTGGTAGAAATATGAAAAACGACAATGCGAAAAAGAATAAGAAAAAAAAAAAAAAGTTTCTTGACTCGCAATAAACATTTATGCAAAACAGTCATAAAATTACAATGGACATTTTAACGTAAAGCGGGATAACCTTAAATTTACGATGTCGAATGAGTCAATTTTTATATATCCGGCTAAGGTTGTTCTTCAGTGTCCCTGTCCTCCTCCCCCCCATTAACGACTCTTACAGAAAAAGAAAAAGCTTTATGCACTGGAATCTATTATCTGCCTAAATTATGGTTCTTTTAAATAAACAACACGTCAAACAATTTCACGCAATAGTGTGTTAAATGTAATTGTTCTTTAAAGTTACAATTAAAGACATGAATTAAACGATGAAGGCTCGACTTACGCGGTCTGTTCTTCTTTCCCGAATCCACGCGTCTTCTGAGTCTGCAGCGCTTCGCAGGGGAACCATTGTTGTGTACATGATCCTGATGAAGATGGTGGAAATTTTCAATACCATTATGGCCACCGCTACTGTTACAACCGCTGTCAGTAACACCCAGACCACCTCCAGAAATACAGTCCCCGTTACCGGACGGTGGACTGCGAAATCCGTTTACTAAACCGTTAGTATAATGCAACGTTCCGTTTTCATCGGATGTTTCAACATTTTCCATTATTTACGCAGTACTAAATGTGAGCGCACGGAAGACAGAATGGTGCGTAAGGACTCCGTTTTCCTCTCGACGTCTCGAAGGCGCTAATAAAATTTACAATCGTCGTTTTACTTAATTCTACATCAATGCTGATGGGTTGTGACGAGATGAAGACATTGAGTAGGTCTTCAACATCTTATCCGAGGTCACTGTCGGTCATTTCTTCTTTACACGCTCTGTGGCTGTTTTCGAATCAAACAGCCGGTATAATGCGACGTCACTAAGGAAAATGCCTCCGCTCACTTTGCTGAAACGTCATGTTTCAGAGCCGCCTGCTTCAATACAGCACTTCTTCCTATTACTGCATCCTACAGGTCTGTAAATCTCACAGAGCGGTTGCTTTACATTAAGAAGCTTAATTAAGTTGCCTTAATTAATGTTACACCATCTGCCAAGATAATCTTGTTTAAATGTCCCTGGTCTGGAGACTTGTATAGCCTACCATTTGTTCCTAGGAGTTCTTTATGGCATGGTTATACATGTACCTGGATTAACAAACAAGCGTAATAAAACATGGAAAGAGATAGAAATGTATTCATTGCTGATGTGAAATAATCAGATCATCCAGGTCACGGGTAAGATAAAAAATCCATACACAAAATTGCATGAAGATAGCACAGCAATAGGCTACAACACCACAATACACAGCTTTCAATGTTTTAACAGAATGAACAAATGAATGTAATAATTCTGTAAGCATTTAAATCAGGGCCGTAACCATAATATACTTTGAGGGGGACAAGTCCCTCCCAATAATCTGATATAAATATTATTAGGTAATCATTTAAAATCAATTTAAGATTTTCGAAATAATTTCTTTGTCTTTAATTCTGAATTTTGTACAGTATCTCCTAAGAGTAAGTCTCTTTTGTAAGTCGCTTTGGATAAAAGCGTCTGCCAAATGAATAAATGTCTAAACTCCGGCCTGTTAATAGTTCCTAGAATATCAAAATCCACAAAAGGAGGTTGATCCTTTTCATATTTGGCTCCTAAATTATGGAAACGCAGACACACTCACTGAGTTTAAGTCTAGACTAAAGACTCATCTATTTAGCCAGGCATACACATAATTTATCCTTCAATTCACAATTATGCTGCTTTAGTTAGGTCTGCCGGAACCAGAAACCAGAAACACTGATCATGATCTATAACTTTGCAATAAATTGAATGGCATCTATGCTAATATTATTCTATTTGTATCCCAGTCTTAACCTCGGGACTCCTATCCTGAGGTCACCAGAACCGGCTGGATCCAGCTCCATTCCTGCTTCGTGTTGGACTCCACTGCTATGTGTCTCTGAGTAATGATGACTAATATGCAGTCGGTGCCAGCCAAACAACACTTTAGTTTATTACGATGGACTTCAGAGGATGAACTGATGCCAACTCCAACCATAAGACATGGGATACTTCATATGCCTTTGCCTGAACCTTGGCCTTACGATAGACCTCACCGAAATTACCAGCCAGGTTGAACTGCGATGCACCTAACTGATCTCTGCCTGCATCACCTCGGCCTAATGATGGACTACACTCTTGAAATGGAATACATAGACTATCATTTAATTGCCAACAAAACCCTTCATCAGCCAACTAACAAAGGATAATGCATCTATGTGAACTTCTGCAGTTAATCCAGGATGAACTTCAACGACATTAGTCATTAATCTTACAGTTCTTACAAAATTTTTGTTTAAACACTGACCCTTAACACTGACTTAGTTTAATAATTTTAAACCATGACTTGCACTATACATAAGTAATATTGGCATTATATTCATGATGTTAGTTAGAGGGGAACTGGCCCCACAGTGAGTCTGGTTTCTCCCAAGGTTATTTTTCTCCATTAACAAACATCTTATGGAGTTTTGTGTTCCTTGCCACAGTCACCTTCGGCTTGCTCACTGGGTTTCTAAATACAATTATTATTTAATTATTTTTAAACACAATTCACAATCGTATTTTATCAAACTACACAATGATGACTCTAAGACATTATAGATATTACAGTTTTATCTTCTGTTAATGCATGATTTTCTGTAAAGCTGCTTTGAAACAATTTGTTTTGTGAAAGGTGCTATACAAATAAAAATGACTTGACTTGAGTGCTTGTCTTCTACTGCATGAACTTTAAAAATACATGTATCTTTTAAAACCAAAAATTATAAAATGTTGGGCCTTTATATAGAAATTTATTGCATTCAGCGCCTTTATTATATTAAAGGACCAAAGAGGACCATTATATTTGTGACCTCAACACCGTGACCCCCCACCCTCAAAATGGTTTGTTCCCCCCCAATGTTGAAGACATGGTTACGGCCTTGATTTAAATAGTTCAACTGGAATGTTGTCTTATTTAGAAAAGGCAAATATTCTGATTATTACAATCCATTTTACAAATAGCTGATGTGTGCCTGCCTCTTTTTGTATGCTTTGGGGAACTCTAGCTTTTAATTTCTTTTCTCATAACATGAGTTGTTAAACTAAAACTGTTTATGCTAACAAACCTGTGGCAAATGCATCTTCCTCTGCATGTTATGCTGTAAGCTCCAAAAGCCAGTACAATTAAACTTCACTGACATTAGAAAATGTTAAAGGGATAGTTCACCCGAAAATGACAATTCTCTCATAATTTACTCGCCCTCATGCCATCCCAGATGTGTATGACTTTCTTTCTTCTGCAGAATACATATGAAAATTTTTAGAAGAATATTTCAGCTCTGTAGGTCCATACAATGCAAGTGAATGGTGGCCAGAACTTTGAATCTACGAAAAGCACATTAAGAAAACATACAGTAAAAGTAATTCATAAGAATCCAGTTGTTTAAACCATGTCTTCAGAATCGATATGATAGGTGTGGGTGAGAAAAATATCAATATTTAAGTCCTTTTTTACCATAACTTCTCCTCCCTGCCCAGTAGGTTGCAATGTGCACGAATAATGCAAATTGCCAAACATAGAAGAACTCTTAGGAGAGAAGGGAGTGCTTAAGAGGGCTGTTTGAAAGTGGATATTTATAGTAAAAATGTACTTCAGAATTGATCTGTTTCTCACCCAGACCTGTCATATCTCTTCTGAAGACTTGGATTTAACCACTGGAATCTTATGGATAATTTTTTTGCCCTATTTATGTGCTTTTTGAGCTTCAAAGTTCTGGCCACCATTCACTTACATTGTGTGGACCTACAGAGCTGATATATTCTTCTAAAAATATTTGTTTGTGTTCTGCAGAAGAAAGAAAGTCATACACAATTGGGATGGCATGAGGGTGAGTAAATGATGAGAGAATTTTTTTTGGGGGGGTTGGGGGGGTGAATTATCCCTTTAAGAATATTGAATTGAGTTTACTAACTCTATTCTCCACAATTTCAACATAAGAAGACAGGACAACAGGGATTATTTCAATATCATCAGTAGGAGAAGTTAACTTGTAGTGTCTACTTATTATTATTAATATTAGATTTTAATTGTGGAAGAAGAGGTCTGAGAGAAAAACAGCTCATATTGTATTTACCACGGCAGAGGAGGTCATCGGGTCCTGTCAAAAACAAAATACTGGAGGCTGTAAAGGTATAACTGGTTTCTATAGTTTTACATTTAAAATCTGTTAAAAAAATGCCATATAATATTGTATGATAATATAAATAGGAATCAATACACCATGTACTATGACAAATATGGCCACAATAACAGCCTCCAGGGGGTGCTATGAGCACGATAGAAGTAAATCAGTGAATTAAAAACTTAAAATAATTTTTCACTCAAACAAGTGAATCAATATTAGCCTTCTGTTTGTTCATTCTACTTTTAAGTTCTACCTTGTACAGAAAGTATTAAAAATGCTATTATTAATCAAGCTACAGTATGTGCATAATGGTGTAAAATACAATGTTTTTAAATGCTTTTAAAAATGGGATGAACAAATTGCAGTATAATTATCATTATTTTGTGGCCTACTATTGAATGTATACAGAAATATTTAGCTACAGGGAGTTCAAGGGTTTTCTGATACACACTCCATTATGAGTTATACAAAGCATGATTACATTTTTCAGAACTTTAGCCATACGAAAGAAGTTTCATAGCATTTCAGATTTTTCTATTGAGAAAAAGACCTCACTAATCTCACATGTCTCTCTTCTAGAGTTTCAGAGGCTATACCAACAATGTCACAAACTGTATGTGGTCAAATCTGACAAGATACCAAAGTCTGAAATCCAATATTTCAATCCACATTCATTTAACAAGTTATTATTATTATTTTTATTTATTTATTTATTTATTTTTTAAACAAGTGTCTCATCTGTGTCCATTCTGAAAAAACTTCTCAGGCAAAATCGACCCTTAAATGACATGTCTATGAGCTATTAAAGAGTAAACTTGGAGCAATACATGTTTCCTCTGTGTTAAAAAGAGCGATTGTCTCTGTCCTATGTGCCAGTTTTCATATTGTTAAAATTCTTGAAAGGTGTTTGTTAGATGTACTTTTTGCAGCCATTGTATCTGCCTCTCTCTTTTTTCTCTTCGGGGACAATCTCATGCAGATTAAAAAAAAAAAAAAGACCAAAGGGCAAAAGAAGTCTAGATTGGACAGCTTAAAACGGAATGAACTAGAGTGTGGGTCTGCAAGTGTTTCACACAACTGAGTAACAGTTACAGTGACAGTCTGTTAATTGTATGCATACTGTCATACTTTTCAACACGTTTCCATTTTGTTGCATTAAATCTTATATACTGTATATTTTTTGCTGTTTTTTTTAATGTCTGCCATTCACAAGGTCTTGTTAGGCCTCTCCCTTTTCTCTGAAACAGACTCACTGTGAGTTCTCATGAGGCCTCAAATGCTTTAGAGGACAATATAAGAGGACAAAAGAGATTGCTTGTGTTCTGTCCACCCTTTTTCACTTTGTTGCTGGACTGTGGGAAAGGTTAACAATAGATCAGAACAACAGTAAAAACATACAGTATAGTCTAAAAGTGGTAACATGCATTTGTTACCTTAAGGAGCTATTTCTTTCTGATCTAATCCTAAAAATGACTGTACTTTAGTTGGTGTAACCTAATGTAGTCATGCTGATTTAGTCATACTATGTAATAATTTGACTTGAATAAAACCAGTTTAGATGCAACCACATGAAGCACATTTTAGGTTACTTGAATATATATATATATATATATATATATAAACAGTGTACCACTGTTTATCAGTACAGAAGTCACACTCATTTTTTGAACAATCCATGGATGTCATCACTGTATTCATAGCAGGAGATTTATGAATTTGTATTGTCCTTTGTTACTGTGTGTAATGTTATAACTTTTTGTTCTTTATTAGCCATACATTTTTAGCTTATTTTTATTTTCTGTTATTATTATTATTATTATTATTATTATTATTATTATAAGAAAATACAGTAAGTCTGGTGTCAGCCAAACCCTTGCTCAGAATACGGATCAAGAAGTCTGGCTTCAGTTTTCTAGACTCAACATGTAAGCAATGGAGGCAATAGAAAGGAAAAGTTGTGTCTAAACTGAAGAAAACAGCAGCAATCCTTCACTCTCTCTTTAATCCTTTTACTTGGATGTCCTTTAACCACCAGTGCATTACACCTGCCTGCTGCAATCAGATGGTTCATTGCTGCCCGACAGCATTGAATACTGCAATATTCTTCAACCCATGTAATGCCTTTGTACAACTTTTTTTTTTTTTGTGTCTCATACTATCCAGCTTGATAGTACTTCAATAATGCATGAAAACTTTAATTATGCATAGTAGCGTTTCTTTGCACAACTTTTTGAAAGTTGCAAGTAAATGTGTACATTGTTTTCAGTCTTTATGTTTCCACTCTCCCTTCAACAGTGGAGCTTACAATTAATAAACTGGTCATAATGTAGGTATTTAAATGCATAAGCAAACAAATGTGTATAGCTGAATGAAGGAAATTTTGAATGAAGTCTTTCAGATATCAAGTTTGTCAAAAGATCAAGTCAACAATAAGAGGACTATTACTTTTCTCAGCACCTGGGAGATATGAAGCATCCAAAAACCCACAAGAAAGGCAGGCAATATAATGCAAGGACAAGTTAAACAAGACTCTCAACTTCCAGAGAAAGGAACAATAGAAAGTAGTCTTCAATGCATTTCATGTGGCATTTTCCATTGCTACATTCCATTTCGTGACGATCATCTTTTCAAATGGTTTGCGTCACATTGCGTCAGTTTTGTATTTTTCTGATTCTTCTGCTTATACAGGTATCTAAACACTTCCCTTCAAATCTGCACATTTTGGACGTCTTATATGTAAAGTGATCCGTGACCCTAAATTGGGTGTGTGAATTAGGGAGAAATCTAAAATGTGCAGTATTGAGGGGTCTCTGCTCTACACTGTAAAAAACTGCTGTAAATTTACGGCCAGATTTCTGCAGCAATCTACTGTGATTCTTAAATACAGTAGTTTGCTGTTACAAATGTTGCATTCTGGGAGATCAAGAGCAGGCTCACTGTGAAGTGACTAGTTTTACAGTAAATAGCTGTTCTATGCAAGGCATTAGGGGAAAATGAACATTTAAAATCATGATATCATCTTGGTGAAAGGTATAGTGACATTTTGAAATGTTTATTTTAAACCCCCCATGAAAATTTTAGTTTGTGGCACATGGTTAGTGTTCATGATGTTTCTGACTAACACCTCTGTTCTATACCATCTCACATCAGCTTTCACTTGTCTGTCTAATTAGAAGTAAAATAAAAAAAAAAAAATCAACCTTAGAAGCAATGTACATATTAAACGTACAATTTTGCCAGGATTGAACAGTGTATTTTTTTTTATGAAAAAACAACAACAATCTGTACACAGTAAAATAACAGTATAGTACTGCATTGTGGGTTATAATGCTGAAATACTCATAAGCCTTTGCGCTTGAATAAGTATGTGTGCTTGCAATGCATTGGAGCTAAAAAAAAAAAAAAAAAAAACACGAACAAAATTATTTATTCAGACTTAATAGAAGGCTTAGTTTAATTAGTGTTGTTGTTTTGTTATCAATAGTTGTGTTTTGATTGTAGTCACCATTATGTTGATTAGTGTCTCTTGAGCTGGCACTTTGGACCTTCTTTATTATTATAATATGTTCTTCCAGCCAGTCAATTTATTTTTAAGTAAAAGTTATTGCACTGTGCTAATTGGAAGACAAAATATAAGATCAGACTGAATATCTGATCATACCTTGCAAATGGCACTATATGTGGCAATAGTGATGCATTACACATGATATTAGCAAAATTATATCAGCAAATTGAGTGTTTGACGTTTTTGATTTACTTACAACATAACTTCAGATGTTGGCAAGACACACTTATATCAACTCTCGGCATACAAAACGCAACAGTGGTGACAATTAACAAACATACTTTTATGTAAATAAGTAAGAGCTGAACATTAAAATCCAAGTAACTTGGACTACAACAAAAACAACATCAAAATAAACCAGTAAATAGTAAAAAATTGAAGTAATTTCTTCATGCCGTAGTGCATGCTGGGAACATAGCTGTTAATTTCAATATCAGTAGATAGTATGCAATTTGTCAGCTTCATGCTGCTAAATTACAGTTGTATACTGTAGCTGTAAAAACAGTATCTAGCTGTTAATTTCAGCAACAGCAAGACACCATTAATTTTACAGTAACATGCTGGCAACCCTGCTGCCAGTTCTTTACTGTTTTTGATGAGAAAATCTTTAAGAGTGTAGGACTGCACACAATGTCTAGGAAATCTACTTATGCACAAAAAAAAAAAAAAAAAAAGAAAGAAAAAAAACAATTTTATATATATATATATATATATATATATAATCATTTAATTATTACTATAATAAATAATACAATAATAATATTAATAATAATAATAGTCAAATTAATCATTTAATTTTAGGCAAACAGCAGACTGAAGCATTTCTCTCAAAAAGTTTTCATGTAATGTGAAATGAAAGGAAAACTGGTTCAGAGATCTAGCCTTGACTACCTGTATGAATCCATATAGGGTGGTATTCAGATGCTGACTGCATCACTGCATTCTGGTGAATCCTGAAGAGAGAGGCTCCCTGAGGTAGCTAATGCAGTAATATTTTATCTCAGGTGAGGTACACAAATTACATTACTTTTACCATATAGAATGATATTCTTATAGATAAAAAAAATTCTCCTGTGCAAATTTTATAGGAATATTTGATTCTTGATTTAATTCTTGCACTTACAGAGATGTTGGTTATGTAACTTGTTAAAACTGCAAAATGGTTGCAATTTTATTAAAATATAAAGGTATAAAGCAATAAACAAACATCATGAAGCAACAGTATAAAGCAACAAACAGTATATGATTCAATGTTTGTAACATATAGTTTAATCTATCAAACTGAAATAGGATTTAAATACAGTAAATAAAAAAAAAAAGATTTTTCACTTAATCATTGAACATCATAATTTTCAGTAGTAATTTCTCATTGAAAAGAATATTATTGAACACCCCTGTTTTGATCATTCTTTAATTTAATTTTAGTTATGTTATGTGGAATTGCTCCAACATGATTTAAAATTAGAATAGAATGACCATCATCATGAATATCAGTTCTTAGAAAGGTTTTATTTTTCTTTTTTCAGATAATTTAGAAAATCTCCAGGTGCAATTTGACACAATGGGGTTTCTAATCTCATTGTTTGTGGTGCTACTACTGATGAATAATGGTAAGGTTTTGGTTGCAACATTTCAAAAATTCCAGCTTCAATTCACCATTATTATAATATGAAATAATTTAATAAATGAGAACAATTTTATTTTAAAATTGTAATAAACAAATGTTTTACCTGATAGGAATGTACAAATGCCAAATTAACGCACTCAGTTTACAATCATATACAGCACTGCATACTGACTGAAGGTTTGAATGCATAACATAGACAGGTGTGAATACTATTGTGTTAAGACATATGAGCTTTAAAACTGTAAGTATTTTAGGAGTATCCTAAAATACCGGTTGGTCTAGTGACACCCGGATTATATTAGGCATATTATTATTTGACAGTTTTGTATTTGCTTGCAATTCTACTCCTATATTTTAGGATTTTTCTCTCCCTTGATTCTAATTTAGTTACAAGGTATTGTTGAACTACAACTCAAAATGCAGTTTTGAATGTTGCAACGTCAACAACCCAATACTGATGTCTGACAAACACAATTTCTATTCCCAACAGTGCAGTTTACTAATGCTAACTCACAACAGTTACTGTATATCTCCCAGATCAATACACTGCTTTTAAATATAGATAAACAAATTACTGCTTAAGTGTGGCTTACTATACACTATATGGCCAAAAGTTTGTGGACACCCCCTTCTAATTAATGAATTTGGTTTCTCCATTAAATCCAGTAAAGAAAAATCTTAATGTTTCTTTATGTAATGTCTTGGGCTTTCTGTGCTTCCAAATTTGTCACAACTGTTTGGAGATAGCCCTTTTCTGCTCCAGCATGACAATGCCCCTGTGAATAAAATGAGGTCCATAAAGAAATGGTTTACTGTGTCTGGCATGGAAGAAATTGACTGGCCTGCACAAAGCCCAGACCTGAACCCCACTGATCACTTTTGGGATGAACTGGAACAGCAACTGTAAGTCAGGCCCCATCGACCAACATCAGTTCCTGACCTCACTGATAGGCTTGTGTCTGAATGAAAGCAAATCCCTGCAGCCATGTTACTACATACAGTATAGTGGAAAGCCTTCCCAGTGGTGGCTCAGTGGTTAAGGCTCTGGGTTACAGGGGTTCAAGCTCCAGCACCACCAAGATGCCACTGTTGGACCCTTGAGCAAGGCCCTTGACCCTATCTGCTCCAGGGGCGCCGTATCATGGCTGACCCTGCACTCGGACCCCAGCTTAGCTGGGATATGTGAAAAAAAAGAATTTCACTGTGTATGTGCAAACGTATAATGTGTGATAAAAAAAAAGAAAAAAAAAAGGAAAAAAAAAAAGAAAGAGTGGAAGCTGTTATTACAGCAAAGGGGGAAATTGATGCCTAAGGTTTTGAAATCAAATGTTCATCAAACATATATGGTGTCCACAAACCTTTGGTCATATAGTGTATATTGTCTCTGCAGGATAATTCTTCTCTGCCAGGTATTTTGTTGTCTGAAATGTTTCCATATGTATTAAAATAGACAAAATGATTTTTGAGCACCTATCTTTTCCATAAGGAGGTTCAGTACTTCCAGCCACTAGAGGGTGCAGTTGGAATTTGATAGTTCTGGAGACAATTGTTGTTTGCATATATTATATACAGTACCAATGTCAGTTAACATAACTGACCTTGAAGAACTTTCATAATGCAATGGCTTAAATAAGTGAAAATCAAAACCACCCACTGAGCAAAGATATGTCCAAAAGACGTCTTTTGAACATCTTTGTTGTACATTAAAAAGACATCCCCTGAGGAGCTAGAATGAAAGTTCTTATGACGTCTTTTTATGACGTCCTCTGAACGTCCAATGTTGATGTCCACAGGACCTCTTTACAAGGATAAAAATTAGCTAAAACGGGGTCATTGTGGATGACTTTTCAACGTCTTATAACGTCAACTGCAGACTCTTTAAGACATAATTTGTACTGCTTCTGAATCAAATAAACAGTCTTACGCTGCATTCAATTAAAACTCACTTTAATTCAAATTTTCATTTGTAGTTGCAAATGTTGAACATCATAACTACGCCCAAGAGGGGTCGTAGTCAGATGTCCAGATGCTGAACCTGATTTGCACGTCGTGCAGACATACAGATATGGTCTTGGACCGACTGACGCAATATAGACATGATCTACATGTCTAGCAGACATCTCAAGTTTGCTGGGCAGGGAGCCTAGTGTGTAGAACAGCAAAAATAAAAACCAATTAAAGGAATAGTTCACACAAAAATGAAAATTCTCTCATTATTCACTTACCCTGATGTCATCCCAGATGTGTATGACTATCTTTCTTCAGCAGAACACAAATGAAGATTTTTAGAAGAAGATAGACCTCTGTCAGGTCCTTATAATGCAAGTAACGGGTGCCAGCACTTTGACGGTCCAAAAGTCAAATTTAGGCAGCAGTAAAGTAATCTACACGACTCCAGTCGATTAATTAATGTGTTCTGAAGCAAACTGATATGTTTGTGTAAAAAATAAATCGATAATTAAAACGTTATTAACTTTTAAAAAGCGCTTCCTGCCAGCAGTTGACACATCACATATCTGTCACGTGATGTAAGCACGTCGGCGAGTCAAGTCAAGTCATTTTTAATTGTATAGTGCCTTTCACAACACACATAGTTTCAAAGCAGCTTTACAGAAGATCATGCATTAACAGAAGATAAAACTGTAATATCTATAATGTCTTAGAGTCATCATTGTGTATGATTGTGAATTGTGTTTAAAAATAAGTAATTAAATAATAATTGTATTTATAACCCCAGTGAGCAAGCCGAAGGTGACTGTGGCAAGGAACACAAAACTCCATAAGATGTTGGTTAATGGAGAAAAATAACCTTGGGAGAAACCAGGCTCACTGTGGGGCCAGTTCCCCTCTGGCTAAAGGGGTCCGAGTTCACAGGAGAATTCGGAATCGGCACTCATTTACAACAGAAGAATGAACATCACGCGAGAGTTTGTCCATTTCAAACAAGGGATGGGTGATACCACTTTAAAAGTCAAATATCGTCGATACAATTGCTGCTACTTCTATTAAATGTATCTATTTATTTATTTATATTTTTTTGGGGTTGGGGGGGAGGGGGGGATAAAATGGGTAATTTAAAATAGAATTTTTAGTCATAATTCAAGTCATTTTGTTTTTTACATCCGGGAATAAAATTATATCAGACCGGTCATCCGGGTATTACGAGTCATTTCCTACTTGTCGTATCACTCAGCAATATTTACAAGTAAGATAATAAAATAATTTCAACTCAAATCAATACTCCATTTCCATTTAGTTTTTTCATTGGCAAGCAGTCATGTTAGAAGCAGAATAATGAGAAGTCAGACTTTAATTTTCGCAAAAGAAACCCCAACAGAACTCAAGCTGTTTGTGGAGACTCTGTGCTTTCCTTTCACATAATTTTAGCTCAGATAAATATTTCTTGTCCATTTATTAATTTATTTGATAGGCAGTCATGTAATAAGTGGAATAATTGTCATTTAGTGTTTATCCCAAACTAACCCCCTTCAGGGTGATACAAGACCCCTCTGCTTCATGTCAGGATTTATATAGCGGTAACGGCGACTGGCTGACTGTACATTATACCTTACTTAATTTTTTTAGCTTTAACTTTTAATAAGTTAGTACTTAATGGCAAGAGAAGACACACATCCACTTTTATCAGTTTATTGTGAATGCAAAGCTGTACAGTATGTGTATGATGTACAATAACTTGCACAACATTTTGTTTAATTTTGTGTTCACAGAAGTTTACACCACTACTACACCATCAAACAAGGACAGTTATACAGAGTTGACAACCAGCACAACAACTGGTGTGTGACCACTTAGAGTGGAACTATGAAAATTAATTTACAATTTATAACAACACACAAAACATCTAGGCCTATATATATTTTTATATCAATAAGGTATAGTTGTTATTTTAGTTATTTTATTTATTATTGATTCTCCCAAACAGTAACTGACCCATGCTATGACTATAATATTTTGGATGAGTACTGGAGAGACATACGTCAATATGCCAATTATGGATATGACGACACCCTTGTTGAGTGGTATGGCTGGTATCGAATCTATCTGAACGGAGAACCTGCTCAATTGTCAGAATGGTTAGTGAGTTACATCACATGTGGTGGTGATACTGCACTATATCTTAATGGTTCTCATCCACGACTTGAAGACGGAGTGGTGACACGTGATGTCTCGGGATCTTCCTCCTATGACTGCAGCAGCTACAGGTCCACCCCCATCCAGATCAAAGCCTGTCCTGGAGATTATTATGTCTATAAACTCGTTAAGCCAGAGGAGTCAATCTACATGCCTTCATACTGTGCAGGTACAGCCTCAACTCTCATTCTCTGATTTTGCCAGATTTGTTTGTGAATTACAATCTTTTTAATGAATGTATTGTTAGAGCCATAATTTAAATAATTTTAACAAGAAAGATATTATAAAAACAGAAAAAACATTTTAATATACAGTATGTTTAGATGTGTTGAAATGCAACACTGTTTGTACATGTTCGTTCAAACATCCCCCTTCTCTTCTGTAACTGGTATGCTCCTTTTTCTAGTTGTTCAGTTAATGAAGAAAAAGTAATATTTTGAGTTAGAAAGAAAGGCTGAGCAACACGTTTTTTCACAAGGGTTTAACTGAGATAAACAATAGCCGTGAATTTTTGTTTACTGTTTTGTAATTTTGTAAGAATTCGTTTTCTGAAAACAGGTTAACCTTGATGAAGACCCGATTAAATGCTTTATCTGAAAGAAGAAACAGAATTTTGCTAACACAGTATTAGTGAATGAATGCTTTTAATATTGGGTCTGTTCCAAAACCTAGTAAGCTGCCTCAACAGGCAGCATTTTAAGGAGTCATAGGTAGGGTGACCAGATTCCTGCTTGTGGAAATGGGACAGCCCCCTCCCAGCACAAATTAAACGGACATATCTTTACCTAGGCGCAGATCAATGCGAAGTAGAGGGTGCATCCACATCTGTAACTGTTGTCACCTTTTACTTTTCGCTGGCAGAAATTTTTCTCAGTGTGCGCTTGTCTTTCAAGAGTTTATCGTAAAATGCAGAGCAGTCCAGTCCATAATTAAGACATAATTAAAAGCATTGCCTTCATGACTGTTACACTGAGTCGAGATTTATCTCTAAAATGCTGTGTTCATTAATGAGAACACATGCTCCACAGATGCAGATGTCCCAGGCAGGCATAAAACAAACTCCACGACCTTGGCTAAGACTCTGAAGTTGATGGTCTTGCTCTCCAGCTCACAAAAAACGCCTGTCCATCTCTCAGACACAGCCATCTTGTTCATGTTCCACTCAGTGATGTAATGAGAAACAATGTATTTCACACAAGCCCACTCATCAAAGAGTGTGGTTTCATCAATCAAACTGAGACCGGGGATTCTGAAGTAGAAGTGTTCGAGGCTGCTCTGAATGTCTTTCCACTCTGGGATTTCTCTCAGTAGGGCCCACTCAAGTTTTTCTTTGTTCTCCAATGAGCGGCTCCAATTTTGGAGGTAATCCACCATAGTATTGTTTCAAGAGCTGGACCAAGAGAAAGGAAAAGTGTGTTGCCATGCTGCAGTAACTTCTGATAGTCCAGCTGCATAAAAGCGAGTACATTGCATATGACAGCTTCAGATATGGTGTGGCCAGAAGAAAATTTCGGATCATACACATTCTTGATCAATTTTGCAGTGCAGTCAGCACACCGAAAACTATGGCTGTGCACAACAGAATGATAAGCAAAAAGTCCTTCACTTGCATGCACCTGGTCAGATTCGGAACTTTGCTTCACAAAAAAATCACTAACAATCGGTGTGGCACACTTACTTTTAGCAGCGTCCACATGCTTTTTTGTATGAAAATGTTGTGCGATGTCGGTGCGGCCTCCATGGACGATGGAAAAGCAAGCTCCACAAATCTCACACCTCACTTTAGGCTCTGTCTGTGACTCCTTTTTTAGAAATGTAAACTCTTTTTGAAGATCCTCATTAAATGTACATGTATGCTTCCTTGACATTTTTCCAGCCGTAATTTAATCTGTGTGCTCTTTCAAACTGACTCTTCAGTCAGTTCACTAACTGGACATCTATTGATAGGGGATTGTGATTAGATAATTTAATCCAATCATGTACTTCAAATAACACGGTGTGTTTTTATTGGTTTTACAAGCCATTTCCTTGGCTACCTTTGATTAGAATACTCACGTGACTGAGAAAGCAGCATAGGCGATAGAGAAATTTTAGAAAAGGGAAAATACGGGACAAAACACAATTTCTTTTTCAGAATAAGTTGGGACACTAGAAAAAGTGCTTAAATACGGGACTGTCCTGGGAAAAACGGGACGTCTGGCCACCCTAATCATAGGTGCACTCAAGATGTGAAGGCTGTTACAAAAGGTCGGTACACTAATTATGCTGCCACGTAAGATAGCTAACATCCTTCGTGTAAGAATCAGAATAAGAATGAGCTTTATTGCCAAGTATGCTTACACACACAAGGAATTAGTCGTGGTGACAGAAGCTTCCAGTGCAAAGAGAATATAAAAAATTTACATATACAACATATACATACAAACATTAGAAATATACATATAAACACACAGTATATACATAAACAGTGAAATAAGAATAAAAAATAAGGTACAACAGATAAATATATAGAGGAAACTACAGTAGGGCAATAATGTTGTTCAAATTTGTTATATACAGATATACAGTTATGTGCAGGTGATTTAATGTATTGTGCAGAAGAGGTAGGATATGTCAAATAAATATAAATGGAATATAAACATGAATGAATAGATGAATATGCACATGATTGTACTGCCACAATGGAGAGTATTGGAGGCAATTTCAACTGTTCATAAGGTGAATGACCTGAGGGAAGAAACTGTTCTTGTTCCTGACTGTTGTGGTGTTCAGTGCTCTGTAGTGCCGGCCAGAGGGCAACAGTTCAAAAAGGTAGTGGGCTGGGTGAATGGGGTCCAAAATGATTTTTCTAGCCCATTTCCTCTCTCTGGAGGTTTACAGATCTTGGAGAGTGGGAAGGTAAGAACCAGTAATCCGTTCAGCAGTCCGGACTATCCTTTGAAGTCTTCTGATGTCTGACTTGGAAGCTGAACCAAACCAGAGAGTTATAGAAGTGCAGAGGACAGACTCAGTGACTGCTGAGTAGAACTGGATCAGCAGCACATGTGGCAGGTTCAACTTCCTCAGCTGGCAAAGGAAATACAACCTCTGCTGGGCCTTTTTCACAGTGGAGTCAGTGTGGGTCTCCCACTTCATGTCCTGTGAGATGGTAGTGCCCAGGAACCTGAATGACTCCACTGCTGCCACAGTGCTGTTTAGAATGGTGAGCGGGGTCGATGCTGGGGTGTTCCTCCTAAAGTCCACTATCATCTCAACTGTTTTGAGCGTGTGCAGCTCCAGGTTGTTTTGACTGCACCAGTGAGCCAGCCGTTCAACCTCCCTTCTGCAAGCAGACTCGTCATTATCTTGGATGAGGCTGATGACTGTAGTGTCATCTGCAAACTTCAGGAGCTTGACAGAAGGGTCCTTGGAAGTGCAGTCGTTTGTGTACAGGGAGAAGAGTAGTGGGGAGAACACACATCCCTGGGGGGCACCAGTGCTGACTGTACATGTGCTGGAAGTGAATTTCCCCAGTCTCACTAACTGCTGCCCATCTGTCAGAAAGCTTGTGATCCACTGACAGATTGAGCCGGGAACAGAGAGCTGGGTTAATTTAGTCCATAGGAGAGGTGTTAAAAGCCAAACTAAAGTCAACAAATAGTATCCTTGCATAAGTCCCTGGTTTGTCTAGATGTTGCAGTATGTAATGCAGTCCCATATTGACTGCATCATCCACCAATCTGTTAGCTTGACAGGCAAACTGCAGAGGATCCAGAAAGGGTCCAGTGATGTCATTCAGGTGGGCCAACACCAGTCTCTCAAATGACTTCATGACCACAGACATCAGGGCGACAGTTCTGTAGTCATTAAGTCTTGCAATCTTGGGTTTCTTTGGGACAGGGATGATGGTGGAGTGTTTGAAGCAGCTGGGAACTTCACAGTGCTCCAGTGATGTGTTGTAGATCTGTGTGAAGATGGGGGCCAGCTGGTTAGCACAGACTTTTAGACAAGTGGGTGAAACACCGTCTGGGCCTGTGCTTTCCTTGACTTCTGTTTCCGGAAGTCCCGGCAACAGTTGGTGTTTGTGAAATAAAGGGGGTTTAGGTTTAGGCACTAATTCGGATGAATTTCAAACGCTGCTGACATTCGGTCAGAACTGTGTGTGATGACACTTATTTGAAGAGAATCACCAGGCAGTTTCCAAGTTCTTTCAATGAGTTTACTGAATATCACTTTGCTGGACATACACGTGTGGTTCTGAAACAAATTAACACATTAAATAAACTTAGTAACATTATTATATGTATTTCACAACATACAGTAAATACCGAATTGAATATATAAACAGTACTTTTTATGTCTACATTAACTACAAGAACAAATGTATTAATAAAGCATTTAAATGACACTGTTGGGTGGTTATTCTTCATAAGCCCACAAAGTGGCACCACTAAACCATGAATAGCACTTATCTGAACACCAGTAGATGTGAACATTATGCAACTGACTGACCATTGCGAAATTATACAATAATCTTCAACACAGCACCTTGGATTGCATGTAATCAATAATAAATAATAGTGTGCAATACAGATTCAAAAGTACAGCGAAGCACAATCTTCAGACACTAATAAACATTCTAGATTGAATATTAATGAAGATAAAATGTTGCTATGATACTGCAGATCAAGCAACTGCTCCTCATTAAGAACAGAATGTCCACTTGACATGCACGCACACCATATCCCAAGGGTAAACTCAAAAGTACTGCCAAAAGAACAGTTATTAAACTAACTACACTAGAGTGAATTTAGTGAACTGTTAACTCTCACTTGTAACGTTGAATCTGCTCAACGCTCACATACTGTTTCTGCTTCAAGCACGTGAGGCTGCAGTAACATCAAGCACTCTGATTGGTCAGAATTATCTATCACATCTGAGAATACCTGGGCCTTTTCAACAGTTTGTCTGAAGTGAAGGTCAAAGCGGGTGTGGGGTGCGAGACTGGGCTTTTCAAATCTACAGTAAAACACATTCAGGTCATCAGCCAGTTGTTGATTCCCAACAGTGTTGGGGGATGGTGTCTTGTAGTTGGCAATGTATTTCAGGCCACTCCACATTGATGCAGGTTTGTTAGTTGAAAACTTGTTTTCCAGCTTTTCAGAGTAGCTTCTTTGAGCCATTTTAATCTCATTTGTCAGTGTGTTTTTGGCCTGATTATACAAGATTTTATCCCCTCTTCTGTAAGCATCCTCTTTGGCCTGATGAAGCTGCCAGAGTTTTTCTGTACACCATAGTTTGTCATTGCTGTATGTTAAATAAGTCCAAGTAGGAATGCACATGTCTTCACAGAAACTGATATATGATGTCACAGTTTCTGTGAGCTTGTCCAGGTCGGTGGCTGCAGTTTCAAAAACACTCCAATCAGTGCAGTCAAAACAGGCTTGTAGTTCCAGCTCTGCTTCATTGGTCCATCTCTTTACAGTCTTAACTACAGGTTTAGCTGATTTTAGTTTCTGCCTGTATGTTGAAAAAACATGAACCAGACATTGATCAGAGAGTCCCAAAGCTGCTCTAGGGACAGAGCGATATGCATCCTTTAATGTAGTGTAACAGTGATCCAGTATATTTCTCTGGTTGGGCGTGTAATGTGCTGTTTGTATTTGGGCAGTTCATGTGTGAGGTTTTCTTTGTTAAAATCCCCAAGAATAATAATAAGTAAGTCCGGGTGTTGTTGCTTTGTGTCTATGATGTGATCGGCCAGCTGTTGTAGCGCTGTGTTCACGCACGCTTGTGGAGGAATGTAAATACTCACCAGAATAAATGAGGAAATTTCCAGTGGCGAGTAGAAAGGCTTACAGTTGAGGAAGAGCACTTCTACATTAGGGCAGCACATCTTCTTCAGAACTGTTACATCTGTACATCAACTTGCATTGATGTAAAAGCATGTTCCACCGTTTTCCCTGATAACGCCATGATGAGATCCGCTCTGAACAGCTGAAAGCCAGGCAGATGTAACACGCTGTCTGGAATGGTTTCACTCAGCTAGGTTTCTGTGAAGCACAGAGCAGCAGAGTTAGCAAAGTCCTTATTTGTATGGGTTAGGAAAAGTAGTTCATCTGTTTGTTAGGGAGCGGAGATTCGCTAGATTTATGCTTGGCAGCACGGTTCAGAAGCCGTGTTGATGCAGTTTGACCAGTGCACAAGCTCGCTTCCCTCGTTTGCGTCTTTTAGTAGCACGCTTGTACGGCACCGCAGCTCCTCTGACTAAAATGTCCAACAAAACGTCTGAATAATCTAATACCGGTAAAAAATTATCTGGTGTTTGCTGCCAAATATTTAAGGGTTCATCTCAAGAGAAGCTGATTGAAAAGACATTACTAAACACAGGACAAACAAACAAAAACAGCAAAAGAACTGGAGAGCTCCACACTGAGGCGGCCAACCGTGGCACCATTAGAATCACAGATAACCGTAAGGTAAACGTCCTAGTAGGGAAAGTCTTGCAAGAGTTTCATACAACACTGTGTTAACTTAATTGTGTTTATTTGCAGTCCCAAAAAACCCTACCCCTTCCCCAAAAACTTAACCCTAACCTTTAACCTACCCCTAAATCTAACCCTAACCTTAATTACAGCAAATGAGACCTTGAGAGAAATATAATCTTCTAGAAACAGCCATGCTTCCACGAACAGACAATCCCACAATACACTGTATTAAGCATGATGGAGGACGAAGTGATATATATATATATATATATATATATATATATATATATATATATATATATATATATCTTTTATTTATATTGCACTTTTCCAAAGCTCAAGGACACTTTATAATCAATCAAATTAATGCAGGAAAAAAGGCAGTACAACAGGCAGTACAAATTAAATAGTATGAACTCAAGAATAATATCAGAAAAAATAAAGAAATAAAAAATAACAGACAGAGAGAGAGAGAGAACAGGGAGACAAAATCAGCTATCAGAGGAGTAGTACTGAGAGAAAATGTGAGTTTTGAATGTAGAGAGAGAGGTGATGTCACAAAGAGACTGTGAGAGTAAATTCCATAGTTTGGGAGCCATGACAGCAAAAAAATCTACCACCAATGGAAACAGGGGATATAATGAGTATGGCTGAGTCAGCAGACCTGAGAGTGCGGACTAGGGTGAAGGATGAATCAGCTCTGAAAGGTAGGGGTGTGGGCAAAGCCATGAAGAGATTAAAAGGTCACAAGGAAGATTTTAATATAAAAATGGGATGAGATAGGAAGCCTATACATTAGGGATTATATAAGATGGGTGTAATATGGGAGCACCGTGAAGTGTGTGTGAGAACTGATAGGGCCTGATATGGTCTGTGAAGTTGAGGGAGGGGTCAAATGCAACACCTTGGTTATGGATGGTCTTAGTGGCTTTAACCAGGGCTCCATCAATGTTCAAGGAGTAACCAGAGTACCTAGAAATTAGAGTTTGAGATCCAATAAGCATTATTTCTGTTTTGGTAGGGTTTAGTTTTGTGCTTCAATTGAGGGAAATGTCAGGTATGCGAGAGAACGGGTGCTTAGATAAATCTGTATGTATATCATCAGCATAAAAGTAATAACAGAGACCATGACAGCAAATTATGTGACCAAGAGAAAACAGATAGATGATGAAGAGAAGAGGATTAAGGACTGAACTCTGAGGGACACTTTGTGAGAGGGAGGCACAGGAGGATTTATATTGACTTATGGATACATAGTACAGCCTGTCACACAGACAAGACCAATAGATGAAAGCATGGAGAGAAGTCCATGGGTTTATCTATCCATCCATACTATCTCCTCAGGATTTAAGCCCCAGAGCACCCACACACAAATTTAGGTGGATATATCTCTTAAAAGTGTAGCTGGTGGTTGTAAAGTAACAACACAGGATCCAAAACTATCTTTTTTGGGTTTTATTCTGACAGTTGTTGAAAAAAAAACAACAACAAAAAAAAAAAAAACAACCGTGGCAGATGGGGGTATATATGAAAAAATAGTAAAATTGAAAACAGAAATGAAATACAAAAATGAAATATGGTTCAACGAAATATGGTAGAGGCTAAATACAAATAGGGCATTAGCCTACCCATAAGGTTCAGCATATACTTTCTACATGCTTAAACATGCTTACAGTATTTCTCACAGTATTTTATGCATTTAAGTACTTGCTTAAATCACTAAAAGCATTTTATGCATTTAACACATGCTTAAATCACTCAAAGAATTTTATGCATTTAACACATGCTTAAATATCTCAAAGCATTTTATGCATTTAACACGTTTAAATCACTCAAAGCATTCTATGCATTTAATGCATGCTTAAATCACTCAAAGCATTCTATGCATTTTAAACCAGGTTTTAAGGACATGTATAACAGTTTTAAACTACAAAATTCTCATTACACATATTTACTTAATAGGAAAAAGCTCTGGGCTATAAATTATTAAATAAGATATGATTAATTTGAATTTTACAAACCCAGTCCTTGCATGAGCACCAAAACTTGGTCAAACTCCACACGTGCAATCCATATGCATCCTTAAAAATGATCCATAACAAACACTCAATTTTAACATACAACTCCTCTGAACACATATTTAATACAATTTAACAACATTTTGTGTAGAATTGTATATTTACCCAAAGAATTCTCAAACCATGAACAAAACTGGGAGCTCTCTTGCACAATACATGTTCTCACGTTCTAACCAGCACACGTGTGTAACACGTGAGTGTGTCGGAAAGCAGGTGAGGTAAAACTCTGGTTATTAAAAGGGCCACGTCCAATTTATGACAAGAGTTAAATTACATGAAATTTCTCCACTTGGCTACAAAAGCATTTGCGAGTTGAGTCTCCTGTGAACAGTTTGTATGACTTGCAGAGTTGCTGCCTATGTGGAATCAGAGACTATTTAGCCTGAGACGGAGCATTCAATAAATCAGAACACCCAATATGGCTGATGTATAAAAGGAAGTCCCCACTACATGTAAAAATGCCAATCAACTTTCAAACATTTCATGCCAGTCAACTCGAGAACATGCATGCGCATTAGCAGGACCAGACAGAAAAATACCGTTTTTTAGCATGATCTGAGCTAAAGAAGCACAATTTACGATACCATTTTTGTCATATTTTACTGCTGATTTGAAATATGTTCTTTGATTGTAATCTTGACCATCCAGTTAGGAGATTTTGGTCTTTCCTCATTCAAGTAGACGAGAGCTGTTCTTTTATGCTGCCTGTATCCATAGAAAATATCTGATCGGTAGCATTCCCAAGATGCCGGCTGAGTGACTGACTTGCCTTGAATGGGACTTTGTAAGATCATTCCAAAACGGTCTCCATTTCAGAAGCTGCATTAGAAGCAGCTGCCTATGTATGCAGCAAGACAGCTCACTAGGTTTAAGAATAGACCCAGAAATTGAAAAGGAACATTTTGATTGTCAGCTATCTCTAAATTTTAAACAACAGTTTTTGTTTTCATAACAGTCATTTTCTCCAGTCCAACTGTCGACCCCTGCAATAGCTATACCAGTCTGGACGAGTCGTGGAGATCCACCAGCAATACTGATTTGGGCCATTCAATGTGTGATTATAATGTCAACTGGAATGGCTGGTATAGACTCTTCTATCAGGGTCAGAGTGCTCAGGTGCCTGAGTCATGTGTAAATTATGGATCTTGTGGCACTTATTATCCACTGTGGCTCAATGGCCCTAACCCACAGCTGGAAGATGGAGTGGTCACCAGGAAAATCTGTGGTTCTTCATTGAATGATTGCTGTGGTAAAAAGTCCCGTCCCATTCAAGTAAAAGCCTGTCCAGGGAATTACTTTGTCTATGAGTTGGTCAGTCCAACGTTCTGTTCAGCGTACTGCACAGGTACATCCACTTAGATGCTCATATAATGTCACAGGCTACCTGGTTCACAAAATGATTGATATAAAAATGTTCTCCATAGGGGCTGGAAGCCTTAGCCCTTCAACAAGCTTTACAACAACTGAGATGACAATCACACAATTGATTGAAACTACACCAATCACAACCACTGGTAAAGTATTATACTATTTTCCTAAATTGTCATTGAAGCTCTTGAGAGCATTTTAGAAAATGAATAGAAAGCATAGAAATTGAAGAAGAAAACTATTTAAGTTGTATTTATCATATACATTTTCATTTCATTTTCAATTATTCTAAAATTTCACATTATACAACCAAGGACATCAGCCCTGCACTCTTAATTTAAATATTGCTTCTTTTAAAGTGGATGAAGCAGTTTTTCATTTTTGCTGACAAAATGAGTAGTCTAACATATCACACAGTGGAAGATGAACAGATGAAGTGGCAACGATTTACTTCTGTACTTTAACTTTTATTATCTACATGACAGCTACTTTTGACAGATCCAGTGAGGATCCTTGTGACAACTTTAAGTCTCTGGACCGTCCCTGGAGAGCCACAAATGAAAGTGGATTGTATATTTGTGACGAAAATTTCTCCTGGGATGGATGGTACCGACTTTTCTACAATGGGATGAACATCCGTATGCCAGAAAACTGTGTTGATTCATACAGCTGTAACGCTTACGTGAGTCTGTGGCTCAGTGGTGGTCACCCTCAGATAGAAGATGGAGTGGTATCCCGGCAAGTTTTGGGGAGTGCTTGGGGCTACTGCTATTATTACACGTCCTCCTCCATTCGAGTCAAAGCCTGCCCAGGCGGTTACTATGTCTACGAATTTGTAAAACCACAACATTCGTGTTCAGCGTACTGTACAGGTACTTTGGCTTGATATAAACTTTTGGTCTTATCATGCATTCCACATGTTTAATCAGTTTTCATTCATGTTTTAAATTTCCAACCTCTTAGATATCAGCACTCTGTCCCAGACAGATTCCTCAACAAATCCAGCCATGGTGACCAAATTCAGCATGCCCTTGTGTAAGTTACCAGAGAGTCGATGAATGTACTATACTCTGAATATATTCATGAACTAAAGGCCACTCTCATATTTGTGGAGTTTGCCATATACACATGTACATCAACTTGTGTTGTTATCTGTAAAAGAGTTATTGTTTTGTCCCAGATTCAAAGTGCACCAGGAAAGAAAGTAGAACAGAATTATTATGAATTAAGTTAAATGTCAAATGAATCGCATCCTTCATGAAAATGTGTTTATGGTCTTAACAGCTACAATCAACACCAATTTTGACCCGTGCTATAACTACAAAAGTCTTGATAATGAATGGAGAAACACACGCAGTTACTGGAGTATACAACATGATGACACCATTGCTGAATGGGACGGCTGGTATCGACTCTTTATTAATGGGATGAGTGCTGAGATGCCTGAGTGGTGTCTGAATGATATGACATGTGGTGGTTACAGCCCTCTATGGCTTGGTGGCTCTCATCCACATCTAGAAGACGGAGTTGTTACTCTTGAAGTCTACGGCAGCTCTCGAAACCAGCAGTGCAGTTCCTACAGATCCAGTCCAATCCAAGTCAAAGCGTGTCCTGGCGATTATTATGTCTATGAACTTTCCAAACCAAATGTGGCAATCCCAGCCCCTGTATATTGTGCAGGTCCAGTCATTCCCCTTTATATTTATATTCTTATTTTTAACATTTATCTATTGATGTCTTAAATGCTTAAAAAAAATAAAATAAATACAAATAAAAACAATTTTTGCAACTGTCAGCTATTTCTGGCTCTACAATTTATATATACTTTACATATATAAAAAAAATTCTTTTTTTAATCACATAATTCAATTTTATTTACAGTTGCTTTCACTAGTCCAAGTGTCGACCCCTGTGACAGCTATACCAGTCTGGACGAGTCTTGGAGATCCCCCAGCTATACTTACTACTCCTATCATTATTATTATTACTATTCAATGTGTGATTATAATGTCAACTGGAATGGCTGGTACAGACTCTTCTCTCAGGGTCAGAGTGCTCAGATGCCTGAGTCATGTGTAACTTCTGGCTCGTGTGGCACTTCTCATCCATTGTGGCTCAATGGCACTCACCCACAGCTGGAAGATGGAGTGGTCACTCGACAAGTCTGTGCTTCTTCTTGGAGTGACTGTTGCGGTTACAGGTCCCATCCCATACAAGTGAAAGCCTGTCCAGGGAATTACTATGTCTATGAGTTTGTCAGTCCAACATTTTGTTCAGCGTACTGTGCAGGTAGACACATTTATTCATGTAAAATGACTGACTATTTGATATGGTTTATAATTTGTATTACTGATGGTAATATAAAACACTCCCTTTCTCAGAGGTTAGAAGCCTAGACCCCTCAACAACAACAACAGAGACAACAACAATCACAGAGTCCACTTCATCTCTGCCCATCACAACCACTGGTAATGTACTCATTTATTTACTTCAACTGGCATTAGAGCTCTGTCTCTTTTTTTCTAGAACACATTTTCACTAATTAATTAATGTTTACAATTCATTTCACCACTAAAGAAATGTGTAGAGCTCTTAATTAACTGTTCTAATATAATATATATATATTTTTTTTTACATTTTAAAATGTAAAAATAAGTGTTACGTTTGTTCAAAAGCAATAGGTTTTGCATTTAATTATTTAAAAAAAAAACTGTCAAAGAGCCGTTGAGAGTAGACATGTAAAAACTTTTTTTTAGCATTAGTAGTGATATTTCGAAGGATATTTCTGAGGAATAACACCACACTTTTGCATTAAGTCACTGTCGTTTAGGAACCGAGAACCTCTAAATGTAGGTTTATTTATTCGTTTTTGTTGATAATAACTGATATATCTAGGTTATACCTTTTTTATTCATGTGCATGGATGATAATTTTTAAGATGCATTTGCAGTTTGTTTTTACTTTGATGAATGCATGAATTGAAAAAAAAAATTGATAGATGTAGTTACAAAAATTATGCAAAAAATATCTCTTAAGTTATCTAATATATATATATATATATATATATATATATATATATATCATACATTTCCATTTCACATGTATTAGGTCAGGGTTTCCCAACTGCGGGGTGGAGTGGAACTGCAGGGACAATTGTAGGGGATTTGTGAGATTGTGATTGAAATGTCAATGCTGAATTCCAGTTATTTTATTTGCATTTCCAGTTATTTATATACAGAACTTATTGTGTGTTGTTCCAAGCTCTCCTATATCAAATAATATATGTATACCCCTGTTAAAAACGAATTTGAACTTTTTGGATGCTCAAGTGCAACATGACTCCAAATTGAACTCTGCCATGAACATTCATTTGGGAAATAGAAAATTGTAAATTTTGTATTCCTTTCTTGATGACAGCTACTTTGGACAGCCTCATTTATGATCCTTGTGACAACTTTACATCTCTGGACCGTCCCTGGAGAGCCACAAATGAAAGTGGATTGTATATTTGTGATGAAAATTTCTCCTGGGATGGATGGTACCGACTTTTCTACAATGGGATGAACATCCGTATGCCAGAAAACTGTGTTGATTCATACAGCTGTAACGCTTACGTGAGTCTGTGGCTCAGTGGTGGTCACCCTCAGATAGAAGATGGAGTGGTATCCCGGCAAGTTTTGGGGAGTGCTTGGGGCTACTGCTATTATTACACGTCCTCCTCCATTCGAGTCAAAGCCTGCCCAGGCTGTTACTATGTCTACGAATTTGTAAAACCACAACATTCGTGTTCAGCGTACTGCACAGGTACTTTGGCTTGAAATAAACTTTTGGTCTTATCATGCATTCCACAGGTTTAATCAGTTTTCATTCATGTTTTAAATTTCCAACCTCTTAGATATCAGCACTCTGTCCCAGACAGATTCCTCAACAAATCCAGCCATGGTGACCAAATTCAGCATGCCCTTGTGTAAGTTACCAGAGAGTCGATGAATGTACTATACTCTGAATATATTCATGAACTAAAGGCCACTCTCATATTTGTGGAGTTTGCCATATACACATGTACATCAACTTGTGTTGTTATCTGTAAAAGAGTTATTGTTTTGTCCCAGATTTAAAGTGCTCCAGGAATGAAAGTAGAACAGAATTTTTATGAATTAAGTTAAATGTCAAATGAATCGCGTCCTTCATGAAAATGTGTTTATGGTCTTAACAGCTACTATCGGCACCAATTTTGACCCGTGCTATAACTACAAAAGTCTTGATAATGAATGGAGAAACACACGCAGTTACTGGAGTATACAACATGATGACACCATTGCTGAATGGGACGGCTGGTATCGACTCTTTATTAATGGGATGAGTGCTGAGATGCCTGAGTGGTGTCTGAATGATATGACATGTGGTGGTTACAGCCCTCTATGGCTTGGTGGCTCTCATCCACATCTAGAAGACGGAGTTGTTACTCTTGAAGTCTACGGCAGCTCTCGAAACCAGCAGTGCAGTTCCTACAGATCCAGTCCAATCCAAGTCAAAGCGTGTCCTGGCGATTATTATGTCTATGAACTTTCCAAACCAAATGTGGCAATCCCAGCCCCTGTATATTGTGCAGGTCCAGTCATTCCCCTTTATATTTATATTCTTATTTTTAACATTTATCTATTGATGTCTTAAATGCTTAAAAAAAATAAAATAAATACAAATAAAAACAATTTTTGCAACTGTCAGCTATTTCTGGCTCTACAATTTATATAAATACTTTACATATATAAAAAAAATTCTTTTGTTAATCACATAATTCAATTTTATTTACAGTTGCTTTCACTAGTCCAAGTGTCGACCCCTGTGACAGCTATACCAGTCTGGACGAGTCTTGGAGATCCCCCAGCTATACTTACTACTCCTATCATTATTATTATTACTATTCAATGTGTGATTATAATGTCAACTGGAATGGCTGGTACAGACTCTTCTCTCAGGGTCAGAGTGCTCAGATGCCTGAGTCATGTGTAACTTCTGGCTCGTGTGGCACTTCTCATCCATTGTGGCTCAATGGCACTCACCCACAGCTGGAAGATGGAGTGGTCACTCGACAAGTCTGTGCTTCTTCTTGGGGTGACTGTTGCGGTCACAGGTCCCATCCCATACAAGTGAAAGCCTGTCCAGGGAATTACTATGTCTATGAGTTTGTCAGTCCAACATTCTGTTCAGCGTACTGTGCAGGTAGACACATTTATTCATGTAAAATGACTGACTATTTGATATGGTTTATAATTTGTATTACTGATGGTAATATAAAACACTCCCTTTCTCAGAGGTTAGAAGCCTAGACCCCTCAACAACAACAACAGAGACAACAACAATCACAGAGTCCACTTCATCTCTGCCCATCACAACCACTGGTAATGTACTCATTTATTTACTTCAACTGGCATTAGAGCTCTGTCTCTTTTTTTCTAGAACACATTTTCACTAATTAATTAATGTTTACAATTCATTTCACCACTAAAGAAATGTGTAGAGCTCTTAATTAACTGTTCTAATATAATATATATATATATATATATGTTTTTTTTTACATTTTAAAATGTAAAAATAAGTGTTACGTTTGTTCAAAAGCAATAGGTTTTGCATTTAATTATTTAAAAAAAAACTGTCAAAGAGCCGTTGAGAGTAGACATGTAAAAACTTTTTTTTAGCATTAGTAGTGATATTTCGAAGGATATTTCTGAGGAATAACACCACACTTTTGCATTAAGTCACTGTCGTTTAGGAACCGAGAACCTCTAAATGTAGGTTTATTTATTCGTTTTTGTTGATAATAACTGATATATCTAGGTTATACCTTTTTTATTCATGTGCATGGATGATAATTTTTAAGATGCATTTGCAGTTTGTTTTTACTTTGATGAATGCATGAATTGAAAAAAAAATTGATAGATGTAGTTACAAAAATTATGCAAAAAATATCTCTTAAGTTATCTAATATATATATATATATATATATCATACATTTCCATTTCACATGTATTAGGTCAGGGTTTCCCAACTGCGGGGTGGAGTGGAACTGCAGGGACAATTGTAGGGGATTTGTGAGATTGTGATTGAAATGTCAATGCTGAATTCCAGTTATTTTATTTGCATTTCCAGTTATTTATATACAGAACTTATTGTGTGTTGTTCCAAGCTCTCCTATATCAAATAATATATGTATACCCCTGTTAAAAACGAATTTGAACTTTTTGGATGCTCAAGTGCAACATGACTCCAAATTGAACTCTGCCATGAACATTCATTTGGGAAATAGAAAATTGTAAATTTCTATTCCTTTCTTGATGACAGCTACTTTGGACAGCCTCATTTATGATCCTTGTGACAACTTTACATCTCTGGACCGTCCCTGGAGAGCCACAAATGAAAGTGGATTGTATATTTGTGATGAAAATTTCTCCTGGGATGGATGGTACCGACTTTTCTACAATGGGATGAACATCCGTATGCCAGAAAACTGTGTTGATTCATACAGCTGTAACGCTTACGTGAGTCTGTGGCTCAGTGGTGGTCACCCTCAGATAGAAGATGGAGTGGTATCCCGGCAAGTTTTGGGGAGTGCTTGGGGCTACTGCTATTATTACACGTCCTCCTCCATTCGAGTCAAAGCCTGCCCAGGCGGTTACTATGTCTACGAATTTGTAAAACTGCAACATTCGTGTTCAGCGTACTGCACAGGTACTTTGGCTTGAAATAAACTTTTGGTCTTATCATGCATTCCACAGGTTTAATCAGTTTTCATTCATGTTTTAAATTTCCAACCTCTTAGATATCAGCACTCTGTCCCAGACAGATTCCTCAACAAATCCAGCCATGGTGACCAAATTCAGCATGCCCTTGTGTAAGTTACCAGAGAGTCGATGAATGTACTATACTCTGAATATATTCATGAACTAAAGGCCACTCTCATATTTGTGGAGTTTGCCATATACACATGTACATCAACTTGTGTTGTTATCTGTAAAAGAGTTATTGTTTTGTCCCAGATTTAAATGTGCTCCAGGAATGAAAGTAGAACAGAATTTTTATGAATTAAGTTAAATGTCAAATGAATCGCGTCCTTCATGAAAATGTGTTTATGGTCTTAACAGCTACTATCGGCACCAATTTTGACCCGTGCTATAACTACAAAAGTCTTGATAATGAATGGAGAAACACACGCAGTTACTGGAGTATACAACATGATGACACCATTGCTGAATGGGACGGCTGGTATCGACTCTTTATTAATGGGATGAGTGCTGAGATGCCTGAGTGGTGTCTGAATGATATGACATGTGGTGGTTACAGCCCTCTATGGCTTGGTGGCTCTCATCCACATCTAGAAGACGGAGTTGTTACTCTTGAAGTCTACGGCAGCTCTCGAAACCAGCAGTGCAGTTCCTACAGATCCAGTCCAATCCAAGTCAAAGCGTGTCCTGGCGATTATTATGTCTATGAACTTTCCAAACCAAATGTGGCAATCCCAGCCCCTGTATATTGTGCAGGTCCAGTCATTCCCCTTTATATTTATATTCTTATTTTTAACATTTATCTATTGATGTCTTAAATGCTTAAAAAAAATAAAATAAATACAAATAAAAACAATTTTTGCAACTGTCAGCTATTTCTGGCTCTACAATTTATATATACTTTACATATATAAAAAAAATTCTTTTTTTAATCACATAATTCAATTTTATTTACAGTTGCTTTCACTAGTCCAAGTGTCGACCCCTGTGACAGCTATACCAGTCTGGACGAGTCTTGGAGATCCCCCAGCTATACTTACTACTCCTATCATTATTATTATTACTATTCAATGTGTGATTATAATGTCAACTGGAATGGCTGGTACAGACTCTTCTCTCAGGGTCAGAGTGCTCAGATGCCTGAGTCATGTGTAACTTCTGGCTCGTGTGGCACTTCTCATCCATTGTGGCTCAATGGCACTCACCCACAGCTGGAAGATGGAGTGGTCACTCGACAAGTCTGTGCTTCTTCTTGGGGTGACTGTTGCGGTCACAGGTCCCATCCCATACAAGTGAAAGCCTGTCCAGGGAATTACTATGTCTATGAGTTTGTCAGTCCAACATTCTGTTCAGCGTACTGTGCAGGTAGACACATTTATTCATGTAAAATGACTGACTATTTGATATGGTTTATAATTTGTATTACTGATGGTAATATAAAACACTCCCTTTCTCAGAGGTTAGAAGCCTAGACCCCTCAACAACAACAACAGAGACAACAACAATCACAGAGTCCACTTCATCTCTGCCCATCACAACCACTGGTAATGTACTCATTTATTTACTTCAACTGGCATTAGAGCTCTGTCTCTTTTTTTCTAGAACACATTTTCACTAATTAATTAATGTTTACAATTCATTTCACCACTAAAGAAATGTGTAGAGCTCTTAATTAACTGTTCTAATATAATATATATATATATGTTTTTTTTTACATTTTAAAATGTAAAAATAAGTGTTACGTTTGTTCAAAAGCAATAGGTTTTGCATTTAATTATTTAAAAAAAAACTGTCAAAGAGCCGTTGAGAGTAGACATGTAAAAACTTTTTTTTAGCATTAGTAGTGATATTTCGAAGGATATTTCTGAGGAATAACACCACACTTTTGCATTAAGTCACTGTCGTTTAGGAACCGAGAACCTCTAAATGTAGGTTTATTTATTCGTTTTTGTTGATAATAACTGATATATCTAGGTTATACCTTTTTTATTCATGTGCATGGATGATAATTTTTAAGATGCATTTGCAGTTTGTTTTTACTTTGATGAATGCATGAATTGAAAAAAAAAATTGATAGATGTAGTTACAAAAATTATGCAAAAAATATCTCTTAAGTTATCTATATATATATATATATATATATATCATACATTTCCATTTCACATGTATTAGGTCAGGGTTTCCCAACTGCGGGGTGGAGTGGAACTGCAGGGACAATTGTAGGGGATTTGTGAGATTGTGATTGAAATGTCAATGCTGAATTCCAGTTATTTTATTTGCATTTCCAGTTATTTATATACAGAACTTATTGTGTGTTGTTCCAAGCTCTCCTATATATGTATACCCCTGTTAAAAACGAATTTGAACTTTTTGGATGCTCAAGTGCAACATGACTCCAAATTGAACTCTGCCATGAACATTCATTTGGGAAATAGAAAATTGTAAATTTCTATTCCTTTCTTGATGACAGCTACTTTGGACAGCCTCATTTATGATCCTTGTGACAACTTTACATCTCTGGACCGTCCCTGGAGAGCCACAAATGAAAGTGGATTGTATATTTGTGATGAAAATTTCTCCTGGGATGGATGGTACCGACTTTTCTACAATGGGATGAACATCCGTATGCCAGAAAACTGTGTTGATTCATACAGCTGTAACGCTTACGTGAGTCTGTGGCTCAGTGGTGGTCACCCTCAGATAGAAGATGGAGTGGTATCCCGGCAAGTTTTGGGGAGTGCTTGGGGCTACTGCTATTATTACACGTCCTCCTCCATTCGAGTCAAAGCCTGCCCAGGCGGTTACTATGTCTACGAATTTGTAAAACTGCAACATTCGTGTTCAGCGTACTGCACAGGTACTTTGGCTTGAAATAAACTTTTGGTCTTATCATGCATTCCACAGGTTTAATCAGTTTTCATTCATGTTTTAAATTTCCAACCTCTTAGATATCAGCACTCTGTCCCAGACAGATTCCTCAACAAATCCAGCCATGGTGACCAAATTCAGCATGCCCTTGTGTAAGTTACCAGAGAGTCGATGAATGTACTATACTCTGAATATATTCATGAACTAAAGGCCACTCTCATATTTGTGGAGTTTGCCATATACACATGTACATCAACTTGTGTTGTTATCTGTAAAAGAGTTATTGTTTTGTCCCAGATTTAAAGTGCTCCAGGAATGAAAGTAGAACAGAATTTTTATGAATTAAGTTAAATGTCAAATGAATCGCGTCCTTCATGAAAATGTGTTTATGGTCTTAACAGCTACTATCGGCACCAATTTTGACCCGTGCTATAACTACAAAAGTCTTGATAATGAATGGAGAAACACACGCAGTTACTGGAGTATACAACATGATGACACCATTGCTGAATGGGACGGCTGGTATCGACTCTTTATTAATGGGATGAGTGCTGAGATGCCTGAGTGGTGTCTGAATGATATGACATGTGGTGGTTACAGCCCTCTATGGCTTGGTGGCTCTCATCCACATCTAGAAGACGGAGTTGTTACTCTTGAAGTCTACGGCAGCTCTCGAAACCAGCAGTGCAGTTCCTACAGATCCAGTCCAATCCAAGTCAAAGCGTGTCCTGGCGATTATTATGTCTATGAACTTTCCAAACCAAATGTGGCAATCCCAGCCCCTGTATATTGTGCAGGTCCAGTCATTCCCCTTTATATTTATATTCTTATTTTTAACATTTATCTATTGATGTCTTAAATGCTTAAAAAAAATAAAAAAAATACAAATAAAAACAATGTTTGCAACTGTCAGCTATTTCTGGCTCTACAATTTATATATACTTTACATATATAAAAAAAATTCTTTTTTTTAATCACATAATTCAATTTTATTTACAGTTGCTTTCACTAGTCCAAGTGTCGACCCCTGTGACAGCTATACCAGTCTGGACGAGTCTTGGAGATCCCCCAGCTATACTTACTACTCCTATCATTATTATTATTACTATTCAATGTGTGATTATAATGTCAACTGGAATGGCTGGTACAGACTCTTCTCTCAGGGTCAGAGTGCTCAGATGCCTGAGTCATGTGTAACTTCTGGCTCGTGTGGCACTTCTCATCCATTGTGGCTCAATGGCACTCACCCACAGCTGGAAGATGGAGTGGTCACTCGACAAGTCTGTGCTTCTTCTTGGGGTGACTGTTGCGGTCACAGGTCCCATCCCATACAAGTGAAAGCCTGTCCAGGGAATTACTATGTCTATGAGTTTGTCAGTCCAACATTCTGTTCAGCGTACTGTGCAGGTAGACACATTTATTCATGTAAAATGACTGACTATTTGATATGGTTTATAATTTGTATTACTGATGGTAATATAAAACACTCCCTTTCTCAGAGGTTAGAAGCCTAGACCCCTCAACAACAACAACAGAGACAACAACAATCACAGAGTCCACTTCATCTCTGCCCATCACAACCACTGGTAATGTACTCATTTATTTACTTCAACTGGCATTAGAGCTCTGTCTCTTTTTTTCTAGAACACATTTTCACTAATTAATTAATGTTTACAATTCATTTCACCACTAAAGAAATGTGTAGAGCTCTTAATTAACTGTTCTAATATAATATATATATATGTTTTTTTTTACATTTTAAAATGTAAAAATAAGTGTTACGTTTGTTCAAAAGCAATAGGTTTTGCATTTAATTATTTAAAAAAAAAACTGTCAAAGAGCCGTTGAGAGTAGACATGTAAAAACTTTTTTTTAGCATTAGTAGTGATATTTCGAAGGATATTTCTGAGGAATAACACCACACTTTTGCATTAAGTCACTGTCGTTTAGGAACCGAGAACCTCTAAATGTAGGTTTATTTATTCGTTTTTGTTGATAATAACTGATATATCTAGGTTATACCTTTTTTATTCATGTGCATGGATGATAATTTTTAAGATGCATTTGCAGTTTGTTTTTACTTTGATGAATGCATGAATTGAAAAAAAATTGATAGATGTAGTTACAGAAATTATGCAAAAAATATCTCTTAAGTTATCTAATATATATATATATATATATATATCATACATTTCCATTTCACATGTATTAGGTCAGGGTTTCCCAACTGCGGGGTGGAGTGGAACTGCAGGGACAATTGTAGGGGATTTGTGAGATTGTGATTGAAATGTCAGTGCTGAATTCCAGTTATTTTATTTGCATTTCCAGTTATTTATATACAGAACTAATTGTGTGTTGTTCCAAGCTCTCCTATATCAAATAATATATGTATACCCCTGTTAAAAACGAATTTGAACTTTTTGGATGCTCAAGTGCAACATGACTCCAAATTGAACTCTGCCATGAACATTCATTTGGGAAATAGAAAATTGTAAATTTTGTATTCCTTTCTTGATGACAGCTACTTTGGACAGCCTCATTTATGATCCTTGTGACAACTTTACATCTCTGGACCGTCCCTGGAGAGCCACAAATGAAAGTGGATTGTATATTTGTGATGAAAATTTCTCCTGGGATGGATGGTACCGACTTTTCTACAATGGGATGAACATCCGTATGCCAGAAAACTGTGTTGATTCATACAGCTGTAACGCTTACGTGAGTCTGTGGCTCAGTGGTGGTCACCCTCAGATAGAAGATGGAGTGGTATCCCGGCAAGTTTTGGGGAGTGCTTGGGGCTACTGCTATTATTACACGTCCTCCTCCATTCGAGTCAAAGCCTGCCCAGGCGGTTACTATGTCTACGAATTTGTAAAACCACAACATTCGTGTTCAGCGTACTGCTCAGGTACTTTGGCTTGAAATAAACTTTTGGTCTTATCATGCATTCCACAGGTTTAATCAGTTTTCATTCATGTTTTACATTTCCAACCTCTTAGATATCAGCACTCTGTCCCAGACAGATTCCTCAACAAATCCAGCCATGGTGACCAAATTCAGCATGCCCTTGTGTAAGTTACCAGAGAGTCGATGAATGTACTATACTCTGAATATATTCATGAACTAAAGGCCACTCTCATATTTGTGGAGTTTGCCATATACACATGTACATCAACTTGTGTTGTTATCTGTAAAAGAGTTATTGTTTTGTCCCAAATTAAATATGCTTCAGGAATGAAAGTAGAACAGAATTTTTATGAATTAAGTTAAATGTCAAATGAATCGCGTCCTTCATGAAAATGTGTTTATGGTCTTAACAGCTACTATCGGCACCAATTTTGACCCGTGCTATAACTACAAAAGTCTTGATAATGAATGGAGAAACACACGCAGTTACTGGAGTATACAACATGATGACACCATTGCTGAATGGGACGGCTGGTATCGACTCTTTATTAATGGGATGAGTGCTGAGATGCCTGAGTGGTGTCTGAATGATATGACATGTGGTGGTTACAGCCCTCTATGGCTTGGTGGCTCTCATCCACATCTAGAAGACGGAGTTGTTACTCTTGAAGTCTACGGCAGCTCTCGAAACCAGCAGTGCAGTTCCTACAGATCCAGTCCAATCCAAGTCAAAGCGTGTCCTGGCGATTATTATGTCTATGAACTTTCCAAACCAAATGTGGCAATCCCAGCCCCTGTATATTGTGCAGGTCCAGTCATTCCCCTTTATATTTATATTCTTATTTTTAACATTTATCTATTGATGTCTTAAATGCTGAATTTTGTAACTGTCAGCTATTTCTGGCCCTACAATTTATATAAATACTTTACATAAAAAAAAAAAAAAAAAATGTTAATCACATAATTCAATTTTATTTACAGTTGCTTTCACTAGTCCAAGTGTCGACCCCTGTGACAGCTATTCCAGTCTGGATGAGTCTTGGAGATCCCCCAGCTATACTTACTACTCCTATGATTATTATTATTACTATTCAATGTGTGATTATAATGTCAACTGGAATGGCTGGTACAGACTCTTCTCTCAGGGTCAGAGTGCTCAGATGCCTGAGTCATGTGTAACTTCTGGCTCGTGTGGCACTTCTCATCCATTGTGGCTCAATGGCACTCACCCACAGCTGGAAGATGGAGTGGTCACTCGACAAGTCTGTGCTTCTTCTTGGGGTGACTGTTGTGGTTACAGGTCCCATCCCATACAAATGAAAGCCTGTCCAGGGAATTACTATGTCTATGAGTTTGTCAGTCCAACATTCTGTTCAGCGTACTGTGCAGGTAGACAAAGTTATTCTCATAAAACTACTTGCTTGTTTTTTTTATGTGGTTTGTAATTTACATAACTATTGGAAATATAAAACACTCCTCTTCTCAGAGGTTAGAAGCCTAGACCCCTCAACAACAACAACAACAGAGACAACAACAATCACAGAGTCCACTTCATCTCTGCCCATCACAACCACTGGTAATGTACTCATTTATTTACTTCAACTGGCATTAGAGCTCTGTCTCTTTTTTTCTAGAACACATTTTCATTAATGAATTAATGTTTACAGTTCATTTCACCACAAAAACATATGTGTAGTACTCTTAAGTAACTGTTTTGATATAATGTTTTTGAAATTGTGAAAATAAGTGTTATTTTATTCAAAGGCAATTTGTTTTGCATTTAATTTCGAAGGGTATTTATGAAGAATACAATGAATTTGCATTCATTCACTAATTTCTTAATTTATGTAATATTTATACCTTACATTTCCTTTTCACATCAAACGTTCAAACATTTGCTTGGTGTCTCACTATGGGAAATGCCTCAGGCATGATAGACAAGGGAAGCATCAATTACCCCCCACCTGTCTGAATGGCAAACCAATCACAGCTATAATAAGGAGCCCACCCCCTTCCTATATAAACTGCTGTGAAGCCCTAAAATGGCATTCTTACTCTCTTCCCTGTGAAGACTTTCCTCAGCATCAGGGCTGCACTACTTTCAGTTCATAGACCAACCATTAAAATTAAGGATAATGTTGCCGAACGTAGCACAGTCAAATTTTTGTGATTGTGATTTGGTGGAGATATATAAATGTGCCTCAGCTAAGCTTAACATTTCGCTTGGCCAGCGCAGTAGCGGTACTAGCTGGTAGGGCGCCCTGGGCGAAACCCGATTCAACACGCTCCCGAAGTTGTTGACAACTTCCCAGTTTGACAACTAGCCCTGTCTCCACTATAATGTATATTAAGCAGAAACTAATTCATTTTTTTCACGTATCTCACCACTGCACCTTAGCCATAACAGACCCATGTGCTGAGCTCAATTGCACTGATGACGAATGGTGTGGGGAGAAAGATGGATTCTATGGCTGTTTATGTAACAAGAACCATCCCCGACCAGACCCTGACTATTATGGTATGATTAATGAAAAAAAAAAAAAAACAGTATATACTTTTTATTTTGATACTATTTGCTTTTTATCCTCTTAACTTTTCCATGGCATCTAATTTTTATCTTCTTGTTTTCTCAGATTCCTTTGAAATTTGTGAGAGCAGTTCTGGTTTCCTCTCTCTGTCCCGTTGTCAGCTTTTTGAGGATGGTATTCCTGCTGAAAATCTACACCTCAGTGATGCTAACTGCAAAGGAACTGTCCAGAATGGCAGAGTGGAGTTCCATTTTGATAGCAAAGACCACCTCTGTGGTACAAATCTTGTGGTAGGCTATAATCAATTTCCATACAGTCTAATAGTCTCTCATATCTTTTAACAAAATTCAAAGACTAATTCTGGTCGAAAGAACACGGCTTAATCTTAATTACACACATGATCACGTACAACCCTCCCAATGATTAATCAAAAGGTTTTTATTTTCCACACAGCAGTATTGCTTTTACAACACCACTCAGATTCAAATTATGCTGAATTTTTCAAATATTTTTTTACTACTATGCAGGCTAATGGCACACACTTTATCTATGAGAATGTTATTTTGGGTGAGGTGGAATCAACTCAACTCATCAGCAGGAAGAGACATCTGAAGTTGCCTTTCTCCTGTATATATTCTCAAAGCCAAACATTTTCCATGAATGTGCACATCAATCCTCTGGAAAGGTAGGACATACTACTTAAATTTCTCTTAAATTTCTCTTTTGTAAGTCGCTTTGGATAAAAGCATCTGCCAAATGAATAAATGTAAATGTAAATGTAAATTATTACTGGTGAAAACACAAATATGCTCTGTTCTAAAACATAGTGAGCTGCCTACGTAGGCAGTATTTTAGGTATTATAGGCACACTAAAATCACAAAGGCTGTTCCAAAATGTAAACTTAATAATGCTGCTTTCTTACTTTGTTTACTTCCTTGGCTCATTTTGCCTCATCTGACCCAAAAGATACCTGGTTTTGCTCAAATTCTAAACCGCCAGTGCATGTATCCTTCACAGAGAAGGCAGTTTTAGAATGCATCACAACAAGCTCTTTGAAAAATACAGTCCAAGATGGCGGACAAGGCGAGAGAACTGTTGACTATAAATAAACGTAATAAATATGTAATTAATAGTTCCGCGTAATAAAAATGTATTATTTTACCCAACGTTTGTGTGTACTATGTATTTTACATGCTTATTAGAGTATCTTGTCTTTAACTTATCAACAGTGCTGGATAGATTACTTTTGAATTGTAATCTGGTACTGATTACAAATTACATAACTAAAAATTTTAGTCAGTAATGTAATCTCTTGGATTTCATTTGAAGGTAATCTAATCTGATTGCTTTTGGATTATTTTTTTTACTACTTCTGACCTAATTCTTGTTTATTCGATGTCATACGCATTTGAGTTGGAAAAGCTTGTACCATTTTGACAAATATGATATGATATGATTCTTGTGTGTTTTACTATCTATTTGTCTGTTTCTGAATTAAATAAAGGCACTTACAATTTTCTTCGGAAATTTTGGCATTACAAACAGCATCTAAACAGATCTGACTAGTTATATTTGTGAATCAGCGTCTTAAAAGTTGTAGCACAAGTGCATTCATGTACATTTTTGAAGCTGAGTACAAAAGCAATTTGCGAAACTAAAACTAACTTTACCACAGCAATGTAATTGGTTCGGCATTTATGTGTGAGTAACAGTTTCATCTTCAATGTAATTATGGCTGATGGCTAGTAGGCCCTACATTTCTGACCAAGAAATATGACAAAAAACCCTGACCATAACCTACATCTAAAATTAGAGGGAAATAATAGGTTGATAAGAATGTTGTATAAGTCCCTAACCCTAGCCTTTAATCTAACCCAACATTGACCGTATAGCTGTCTGCAGGTCTGAAGGCAGCTCACTAGGTTTTGGAACAGAGCTATTATATCCATAAAACGTGTAGTTGAGTTTAATATATGTATAATATATTATAATATTGCATCTGTTCATAAATGTTTAGATTTGTGGTAAACAATTGCATAATATTTGCACTGAACATTTCAACAGCGTTTTGCACAGGACGCTTCCTGCTGGTCAAGGCATATATAAGGTCAGGATGGTTCCATATCAGGATCCTGAGTTTTCCCAACCCTTCACTGGTAGTGTGAATGTGGAGGTGAATCAGCTGATTTTTGTGGAAGTTCTCGTGGATGGGATTGATGGCCAACAGTTTGCAATGTTGATTGACGCATGTTGGGCAACACCTGTGAATGACCCTCATTATCATGTCCGCTGGGACCTCATTGTTGGAGAGTAAGAGACTATGCTTTTTTTGCCCACTAACAGACAACTAAATTTATAGGGCAAAGTTTCTTATGAGCATAAAAAATATATAACTTTTGATACTTACTTTTAATCAGGTTTTCATTTTATCTCAGCTTAACATTTTAAAACATGCATTGCTGATACGATTACATATAGCCTGAATTACAGTCATGAGGCCTAGTGCAAAATGTAATAATGAATGGGTTGCCTTCCCCTCCCAGAGCCTCAATGAGAAGGCCAAGTGTAAGTTCAAACAAAAATGCACCAATTTAAACTTTGTTAATCTGTGTATCATTCGTTCATTTCATATTCAATTTGGAATTCAAAATCAGAAAACAAAAAAACGACTTATTTCATTATTTGTTTACAAAACCAATATTAAAAAAACAAATAATGACTTGTTTTTCCTAATTTCGATTTAATGCTCAAGTTAAAAATAGGACAATGGAAAAATAGCCATGGGACACTGTGTTTTGATTATTTGATTTTACTAATATATGGCTTGAAAATTTGATTTGCACATCTGGGTGGACCTGAAACACCCCTTTCTTCTGATTGAAGACCGTCATCTGCACCGTCGTCTTCCTCAATGCTGTGAGACAGAATAAAAGTCCTCTGCTGTTTAATTGTTCAGATGAATTAGTCTCAGTTAATATTATATTCTTTACCATTTATTCTCCAAAACTCGCCACGTTTATTGAAGCTGAGCTATCTCTCTCATCAAGTAGTCAGACCCAGTGCCTACATATAACTGTAAAATGTTCACTGAATGCAGACAGGGTTTCGTCTTCATGCGATTCAGCATTAGGACAATCATTGCCACATGATGCAATTTATAAGAGCGATACAAACACGCATGCACACACTCACACATTATTAAGATGTTTATTAAGATTGATCCCTCGCTCTGTATGCCAAATGTCTTCTCACAGTTATCCTTCTTGTTTTATTCATTTATAAGTGGTACCATGCAGTGCAGCTGATCAGTTGGGCACTGATGATTCACACTGCACTGGACAGTCGGCTGTAGTTGGGTCTGGCATTCGCTGTTAGGGTGACCAGGCTTCACTTTAAAACCCAGGACAGTCCCGAGTTTACAAGTCATGTACTGCATCACTGTGGACTTACAGTTAGGACACCCTTTATCCTAATAATAAGTCTAAGGCAGCTATAGTTTGATTGCTTTAAATAAGCGTTTTAAATTGACATCAGTGTTTCGTACATTTTTTAAATGAGAAATCATCAAAGAGTAATGAAAGAATCTGTTTATTTTCATTTTACATATTGCAGTGCAATGAACAAAGCAAGTTGCGGTTCAGGGAAAATACAGACTTAACATAGGGTGCATCCAAGACAGATGAGCATTCATGCCAGTGAATTATAACAGCTACAACAGTAAATAACAAATTATAAATAATAATAACAACAAATAGCTAAATTTGAAAGATGTTATTAAATGTAATATTTAATATATGACAACAAGTATTTACATGGCAGCGAAAAGTGCTAATTTCAAGCTCAGATCATTCCGACATCCATGTTTTTGAATGGGAATATGGGTGGCCTTTACCTACTGGGTCGTATAGGCAGCAGTTTTGTGTGCCTTTTATTATCAGAAATGTGAAGGCTATGTGTAAATGCTTTTTTTAAATTCACTGGTCGAGCTTTTGAGAGATGAGCATTCATGAACTTCCTTTAGCATAATTTCCATGATGAGCAAGTCCCTCACACCTAAACTCCCAGAGCGGGGTAAAGTTAGTTTTAAGTTAGATCTTTTTGGGGATATTCGGTTTCTCGTACCCGTGCTCTCTGCCGGCAGCAAGTTTGCAAAGATTTCGCACACTTGGCTTGATGTTATGGTATATACATATAAATGGTTTATAACTATAATATACAGACATGAAACACTGCACTCAGAATTGTCAGTTGGTGTGGCTGCAGAATTATGACTGAAAATGCTCTGATGGGCTTTCATTGCTTAGCGTACTTAAGGGACCATCTGAAAATTCCACTCACTATTAAACACAGACGTGTCCAATCACTCATTCAGCTGAAGTGCAAGTTAAACAAACATAAAACATTAAAAGTACACTTTTATATTCCAAATTTTGTAGTAGGTTGCCTGTTAATAGACTGAGCTGCTACAAGTGAGCTTTTTACAATAAATCCAATAATATGAATGCAGTATTAGCTTATTTTCAAAAAAAAAAAAAAAAAAAAAAAAATTAACCAAAATGTTATCTCACATTCCAAAGGTTGTAAGTTCCCAGTAGATAGACTGATTTACGACAGGTGAGATTATTACAGTAAATCCAATAATATGAGGACAGTATTAGGTTATTTTAGGATACATATCATAAACATTCCTGTAAATGTTACTTACACATTCCAAAGGTTATTGTAACTTCCCAGTGGATAGACTGATAACTGTAATAATCTCACCTGTAGTAAGTCAGTCTATCTACTGGAAGCTTACTACAACCTTTGGGATGTGACAATAATGGGTGTGGTGGTTCAGCAGTTAAGGCTCTGGGTTACTGATCAGAGGGTTGGGGGTTCAAGCCCCAGCATTGCCAAGATACCACTGTTGGGCCCTTGAGCAAGGCCCTTGACCCTATCTGCTCCAGGGGCACCATATCATGGCTGACCCTGTGCTCTGACCCCAGCTTAGCTGCCATATGTGAAAAAAATAATTTCACTGTATTTGTTCAAATGAATGTGTGATAAATAAATAAAAATTATTAAGGCAAATATCAAAACTAACTTTACCCCGCAGTTAAATGTAAGCCTTCATGTCTTTACAATATAGGCGTATGCTTCAATAGTCTTATGAATGTATGGTTGTTTTTGTCATCTCATTTGAAACCATACCTTTTCAAACCGAAACAACGTCAAAGACAGCAGGTTTATGTTTAGGGCTGTCTGATAAATCTGACTACTAGACAGAGTTAGCTCAGCTGCAATAAACTTGGTGATTTTTGAGGAATAAATGGTAAATAATTTAATATTAACTGAGACGAATTCATCTGAACAATTAAACAGCAGGGAACTCATTGAGGAAGATGACAGTGCCGGTTGACCAATCAGAAGAAAGGGGGCATTTCAGGTCCACCCAGATTTGTGAATTAAATAATCAAAACGCACAGTGTCCCGTGGCTGTTTTCCTAATGTCCTATTTTTAACTTGAGCATTAAATCGAAATTACGAAAAACAAGTCATTATTTGTTTTTTTAATATTGGTTTTGTAAATGAATAAAGAAATAAGTCGTTTTTTGTTTTCCCGATTTTGAATTCCTAATTGAATAAGAAATGAATGAATGATACATGGATTTTTGTCTTTCTGTTGATTTTTTTTTTCAACCAGCTTTCTTTATTGTACTCTTCAAATTCTTTTGTTTCCCATGCATAGTTATTGAAGTTTATGATATTAACAGTATTGTCCAAATATTCTCAGGTGCCCCAATCCAAAAGATGGCACAGTGGATCTGCTGCAGAATGGTGTGTCCACTTCAGGTCGTTTCTCCTTCAGAATGTTTGCATTCACTGCAGACTCATATAAGATTTTCCTGCATTGTTCTGTTCACCTTTGCCTTCTGAAAAACAATGACTGCCTAGCGGTGAGTTGGTGAAACTTTTCTAATCCATGATTCACATTAATATTTCTTGTTTTTACCGATGTGGATGGAACAGGATTGAATTGATGAGATAGTTTTCAACAAAAAAGTCGTAAATCGATATTATATCTAAAATGTAACATTGAATACTTATTTTGGAAAAAGAAAAATCAGGTTTGTTACAGTACTCAAAGAAGCCTATAGACATATAGAAGATAACCCACATTATAGTTCTGCTTTGTTGGCCAATATAGCCTAATTTTGACCTCAAAAGTAGGAATCAGTTTATAAGCTGATAAGGTTAAAACTTTCAAGAAAGAGACATACAGTTGCCCCAAAGAGTATTTGGAGACTTAAGACACACCTAAAAAAATTATGAATGTCATTGCTATATATAACAAAATATCAAACAAAGTGGCACTTATTCTAAAGAAAGAAATTAGATTTAAAATCATAAAATTATAAGGTATACTGTTCGAAATTAAGATGTATTTGGTCCCTTTCTGTTGTCAAAATGTTAATAGAATGTGTTTATAGTTAAAGTGATGAACTACAACTATGGATACTCTGCTAGGGCACCTGTGTGAACTTGAGGGGAGCTAACTTCATATATCCACTAAAAATCACCTTGGGAGGCCTGGGTAGCTCAGCGAGTAAAGACGCTGACTACCACCCCTGGAGTCGTGAGTTCGAATCCGGGGCGTGCTGAGTGACTCCAGCCAGGTCTCCTAAGAAACCAAATTGGCCTGGTTGCTAGGGAGGGTAGAGTCACATGGGTTAACCTCCTCGTGGTCACTATAATGTGGTTCTCACTCTCGGTTGGGCGCGTGATGAGATGTGCATGGATGCCGGAGAAAAGCATGATGCCTCCACACGTGCTAGGTCTCCGTGGTAACGCACTCAACAAGCCACATGATAAGATGTGCGGATTGACGGTCTCAGACGCGGAGGCAACTGAGATTCGTCCTCCACCACCCAGGTTGAGCGTATTAGGAATTGGGCATTCCAAATTGGGGAGAAAAAGAGGAGAAAATAATAAAATAAAATAAAATAAAAATCACTTTGAAAATAGTTGGTTTAAAGTGATTGCAAAAATGGCTCAAAAAAGTTTGTTTTAAGAAATCTCTTAAGAAGTCTTGCATCATTTGTTTAAAGATGACATCAATTTGATATTTTGCTATCTAATGCAATGACTAATAAATAGGGAAGCCCATTTTTGCCCAGTCAAATAAAAAAAATCCAGCACACAAGTAATTTATTTTGAGATATTATTTCATTATTTTGATAATATCTCATTATTTTGAGATAATATCTCAATATTTTGAGATCTCATTATTTTTAGAAAATATCTTAGTATTTTGAGAGAATATCTCATCATTTTGAGAAAATATCTCAATATTTGAGATAATATTGCATTATTCCAAGATTACACTTCAGAATAATTTCATAATATCTGAAATTATTGATTGAGTTAGTATTCAGGGTATCGACCACCTAACTTTTATATTGTGTAGGTCCCCCTCGTGCCGCCAAAACAGCGGCAACCTGCATCTCAGAATAGCATTCTGAGATTATATTCTTCTCACCACAGTTGTACAGAGCGGTTATCTGATTTACCATAGACTTTGTCAGTTCGAACCAGTCTGGCCATTCTCTGTTGACCTAGAAAATCGCATGGATGATTGTTGGTGTCATACAGGCTGGTTTGAATATTTCTGTAACTGCTGATCTCCTGGGATTTTCACACACAACAGTCTCTAGAATTTACTCTGAATGGTGCCAAAGAATGGCCAGACTGGTTCGAACCGACAAAGTCTACAGTAACTCAGATAACCACTCTGTACAATTGTGGTGAGAAGAATATGATCTCAGAATGCTATTCTGAGATGCGGGTTGGCGCTGTTTTGGCGGCACGTGGGGAACCTACACAATATTTGGCAGGTGGTTTTAATGCTGTGGCTGATCGGTGTATATATTGTTCTGGATAGACTACTTTATATTATCTCAAAATAATGAGATATTATCTCAAAATAATACATTATTATCTTAATTTTTAGATATTGTCACAAAATAATGAAATATTATCTCAAAATAATGAGATATTATCTCAAAATACTAAATTATTATCTTGAAATTTTTAGATATTATCACAATGAGATATTATCTCTAAATAATGAGATATATCTCAAAATAATGACTTTTGTGCTGGATTGTTTTTGTTTTTTGTTGACGTGGCGGAAACGGGCTTCCACAAATATATTTTAAATCTGCTCTCAGTAAATGTTTTATGTATGTCGAAGTGACTTACATTGGCTTTCAGTGACACCTAGTGGCCTGGAAGCTGTTTCATTCAAACACAGTTGTTTTCAGTTACCAAAGCATTGTAGAAATTCACTATGCACTGTAAGCCAGGATTTATTTAATCAGTGAATGAAAGTGTCCAGTAACAGGGCAGTTACTGAGATTAAATGTGAAGTGTGTAACTTTTTTGATGTCAAAATATGTTCTACTTTCCCAGTTTATTGTTCATTGACAACTTTAAGTAAGCCATTCGTTGGTTTACCTCCCCCAAAAGTATAAACCCTTCAGGCACTATCAAAACAGTAGATGTTTATATTTTGAGCTGCCTGCTCAGCTCCACCCATCCCTTTCTATCTCAGCCTATAGCATGAGTTTGGGGCGTGGCTACTTGAACTAGCTTTTCAGCTGGGAGAATATGAACAACCATGGCTGAATTGTACAGAGGAAAAGAAATTTAGATTCGTCTACAGATGTTAAAGCCAAAATTAGAAGACTTGCTAAAAGACTCGGAGACAAAAAAATGGAGTAAAACAAGGTGAAGGAAACACACCACCAATGATGTGATCACTCTGGCAAATGGGAGCGGCAATAATGGGATTGCCCTATGATTGTAATTCCGTTTGGTGCCACAAGTAGTGCAGAAATTACACACTTCACCTTTAAACAAGTAGTATTCAGCTGGTCACGTGGTCCTAACATGGCTGCCTCCATGAGGGCGCCCCTGCCCCATGTAGAATAAAAGAGGTTTTATAAGGTTACTGATATGACTGAACTCTTCATCTCACATGAGTGGTCATGATTTAATACATATGTTTCAATATTACTATTAATTTGTTAAGAAGTAATATTTTTTAATGAGGAAAAAAAATTCTGAGTGCACCTTCAAGTGTAGCTAAAGAGTCTAAAAGCTTTTTGGGGCCACTGTATATAGGTAGAAATGTGGAGGAGTTTCTCCAGATTGTTTACATACTGTATCTCTGCAGATGGATATAGTGATCTTTTGTCCATTGAACACCACATATGAATCAGGGTTCTTGTCACTCTTAGACACCAGATTAAACCTGGCTTCAATAATATTGACAGCTCCAAGCAGTAGATCATTGGTTATTTTCCTGAACTCTAGGTGACCTCCATAGCAATTACAATTCCCCCCAAAATTAGCCATTGATTCATTAGGATTAGATAGATGAATCAAATACCAGAAATACAACAATTTTATTATAATGGTCACGTCCTGTTGCAACATGCGTGGTTGAAAGCACAATGTTAGATTGTTAAGATACTGTCCTCTGCTATTTTAGGACTATTCTGTTTGTTGGGCCTCATGTATTCAGATAGAAGACAAAGGCAGGCCTAGCAGTCGTAAAACCTAACTCAGCCCCCACACATTCCATGTCGTAAATTTTACTGATATAAATCGTGCCAAAATCAAACAAAGGGAGTCCAAAACAGACTACAAATCCATGAAGCCTTGCTCACTAAAGGATCGAACTCTCAACTCCTATTGGATGAGGCACACAACAGAACGTCCCTCAAACATGACATCATCAGGAGTTGAAATACCTCTGAAATGTTTCGTGAGTTGCTTCCAGCGACTTTGTTCACCGAATATAGACGTAGTTTTTTTTTGCTGCTCTCCGGTGCAACCTCGTGGCACAAGGAAGTGATGTCCGACTTGAAACTGTGGCCATACAATCTCCATCTCGCTGGACGAGTTGAGATTACTCTGTGTTCCACCAAACACTCTAACGGATCCGGAGGAGACCGCTGAGCAATTCGCATCTTCATCTGTTTGCCTACAGAAGTGAAGAGATTAAAGATTTCTCTTCCATCTTCAATCAAGTCGACATTTCTGAGTTCTCCACCAGCCCGCCGAGAATCAACAGCCGTACCGCCCGCCGACAATCAACAGCCGTACCGCCCGCCGACAATCAACAGCCTTACCGCCCGTCGACAGAGCGAGGAAACGGCCTCCCGTCATCACACGAGCCTCAAGGAACCGGGTCAAAGTTAAAGGACAAAACACTTTCTACCTGTGTCCTCATGCGATTCAAGTAAGAGGTTTACGTCTGGGCAGAGATAGAATATTATAGTGTGTTATTCTTGTGTTTCAAGGTTTTTGCTTGTACAGTTTACGGACCGCCATGTCCGCTCATTATTAATACTCAGGGTATTAATTATCACAAATTTGTTTTGCTGTATTGTGGTCCAACCAAATTGGATTGTGCAATTTCGCCATCGCGGGTGAGACAGAAGTTGTAAGTCGTTAGTTTATTGACTGCATTGTATTAATTATTAATTGATATTACTGCATAAATAAACTTTGTTTATATTACAAAGAGAAGTGTTTTGGTTTGTTTTGCATACGCCTGTGTCATGCTGACGGGATGTCAGTGCTCGGATTCAAACCTTCATTCATTGATTTTTTTTTTCCCGAAAATCGATATTCTTCAGATGTCGATTTTCCTAAGAAAACAATCTAATATTGAGACTGTTTTACTATCTGGTTATTAGTCCCTGATTTCAGGGTGGTGCCCCGTCAATGTTAATCCTTATTAATATTCTATTGATTTTTGATAATTGATAATCATCTTTGATGATTGTTGAATTTGAATGATCAATAAGCTAGTGTTAATATTAATTAATGTTTCATCGATGTTAACAATTAACGATTATCTTTGATAATTGTTGATTTAAAGGATTTAAAAAAACTAACATTGATTCTCATCAATGTTTTATTGATTTTAATAATTAATAATTATCTTTGTTAATTATTAATTATTGCTAATAACCAAACTTGCTCCTAAACGTAGCACACTACATTTACTGGAGCCCCATATGAGGTTTTAATGAGTTAGATTCAATTAATTAATTTAAATATTAATTAATAACTACAGAAATAATTATTAATTGTTTCTGATAGCAACACTGATCTAAACAACCAGTAAAGCCCTACATGTTAATATAATATTATACATTTTCAAACTTTTTGGAATTTAAAATAAACTTGCTTAAATATTGTCTTTTAGCACTGTAACCCAGGTCACCAGAGGAGAATACCCAGGTCTGTAGATTTCCATGACACAGCTTCCATAACTATGGGTCCTCTGATCTGGTCTGATGGGAAAACTGGTAAGAATTTTCTCTTTTAAAAATGACTTATGTGATCTTTATTCATTATATACTGTACACCGATCAGCCACAACATTAAAACCACTGACAGGTGAAGTGAATAACATAGATTATTTAGTTACAATGGCACCTGTCAAGGGGTGGGATACATTAGGCAGCAAGTGAACAGTCAGTTCTTGAATTTCATGTGTTGGAAGCAGGAAAAATGGGCAAGCGTAAGGATCTGAGTGACTTTGACTAGGGCCAAATTGTGATGCCTAGACGACTGGGTCAGAGCATTACCAAAACGGAAGGCCTTGTGGGGTGTTCCCGGTATGCAGTGGTTAGTACCTACTAAAAGTGGTCCAAGGAAGGACAACTGGTGAACCGGTGACAGGGTCATGGGCGCCCAAGGCACATTTGATGCACGTGGTGAGTGAAGGCTAGCCCATCTGGTCCGATCCCACCGAAGAGCTACTGTAGCACAAATTGCAGAAGGCAGGCCAGCAGAGGCGGTATGATGCTCTGGGCAATGTTCTGCTGGGAAACCTTGGGTCCTGGCATTCATGTGGATGTTACTTTCACACGTACCACCTACCTAAAGATTGTTGCAGACCACATACACCCCTTCATGGCAACTGTATTCCCTGATGGCAGTGGCCTCTTTCAGCAGGCTAATGCGCCCTGCCACAATGCAAAAATTATTCAGGAATGGTTTGGGGAAAACAACAAAGAGTTCAAGGTGTTGACTTGGCCTCCAAATGGCCTCCAAGGTGTTGATCTCAATCCGATTGAGCATCTATGGGATATGCTGGACCAACAAGTCAGATCCATGGAGGCCCCATCTCGCAACTTACAGGACTTAAAGGATCTGCTGCTAACATCTTGGTGCCAGATACCACAGGACACCTTCAGAGGTCTTGTGGAGTCCATGCCTCAACAGGTCAGAGCTGTTTTGGTGGCACGAGGGGGGCCTACACGATATTAGGCAGGTGGTTTTAATGTTGTGGCTGATTGGTGTATATCAGCATTAAACATCACTGTATTACAATATATCTGTTCACAGATACATGGGTCACAGACCAAGTGAGGGCATCCAGGACCTCAGTTCTGTGTGGTTCTTTGATGGCTTTGCTTGTTTCTCTCTTGACTGTCCAGACCTTGTTTTAATATTTTCCTACAAATAGTAGGAAACATTTTAGATAGATCTGGTTGAATTATACACTGTACATATATCATAACTTAGTGTGTTGACCTTAGCTTGTTTACTTACAAACAAAACCTCATTATCTGAAATATTACTTGACATTTTTAAACTGTGATTATTATTATTATTTGTTTATTGATTAATTATTTGCTGAATGTGACATTCTTGATTATTCTTGATTATTAGGTTTTATAGCTAAAAAAATTAAATAAAAAAGGTTTATTTTGAAAGTTAAAATATTAACTGACCTGTGCTAATGTTTTGCTATTGTAATAAAATGTCAGATCAAAGTTTGTGTGTGTCCAGTTTGTATTTATGATAAATTATAAATTTAGCTGCAAACAGCAGTTCTAAGGTCCAGCACATGTATTTGGAGTGCACATGATGCATGCTTCATGCATCCCCCTACACACACACACACACAAATTTTATTTATTTATTTATTTATTTATTTATTTTTTAATAATAAACATGGTTGGAACACTTTGGTAACTCAATTTGAAACCACTTGACAAATCCATGCCCCTGAATGCTCAATTCAGATACAGGTCAAAACAGGAGGTCACTAGTATTTGAGTAGTCGTTTTGATTTCAAGGCTTTGGAATAAGAAACTAGGCTTCTAACCTCAAGCCTTTTTGGAAGAACTGAAGAATGTGCACCCAAGTGTAAAACAGGTCGAACACGATGACCTGAATCAAATGAACCAAACTTTAAATATACACAGGAAAAACTCAAGAAAGTCAAAGGCGAGCACAAACTTCTCAGCAAAGAACTTCAGCAATTAACTTAAACAGGGCTAAACAATTGAATGAAGACAAGTGTACACAGCGACTTTATGAATTTATAGCTGAATGACTCTATCTAGTGGCTAGCTGATAGAATTACTGTAAACCTAAATGGCATCTACCTGTCTATCCATCTGCAGATCATTGACTATGCCATGTCAGTCTGGTGTAATAATTAGCTTTCCTTGCTTTAGGTTTTAGGCACATAGTATCTTTTATACTAACTAAATTGGGTTTTAAATATTTTTGATATTTATTTATTTTTTGCACCCTGATTCTTTATGATTTTGTCAATCATCTCTCGCTTTGTTTATCTGTATGCACATTTAGTCTATGTTTTTGGCACACACATTTTTACAGATTTGGTGTAATATAGGGCTTTTGTAAGAATATAATGTTCTTTCTTTTGGCATTGACCTGTCCTTGTTAAGAGCTCAATGCAGAATAATCTGAGGATGAATGGGATGGGGTGAGGATAAAAATGGTGTCCACCACTGTGTCTGTAAGAGGACCTGTCCTTGACTCTTATCATTAAATTCATTCTGCTGTATAAATCTAGGAACCACCATCAGAACTATCATTCGCATTTTTAAAAGAATCCCAATCTCTTGGTATTTTCACATTTCACAGGGAGGCAGAATCAATCAGAGTTTTCATCAGTAGAAAAAGACTTCTGAAGCTAATTTTTTCCTCTTTACACCTCTAAACCCAGAAAGTTTCCATGCAAATACATTTCTTCTGGGGAGATGAAGTTCACTAAATTCAGCTGAAAAATTTGCTCCTGCTCATACACACCTCTAACATTTTTTTGGAAATCCACAAAACTGACAACCTCTGGATAGTCTCCCTATTCAAAGAATATGTGTAGTTATACAGTATTCATAAACATATTGCTCTTTTAGGCCCACAAGCTCTATGCTTTAATAATACCTTGGAGTGTAGCAGTATAACTCTCCTCAGTGTATCTTAATTTTTTTTCTTTTCTTCAAATGTCATTGTGTGTAATTTTTACTGATTTATTATGTTCAAATGTGTTTACTTAGTAAATAGTAAAGAGGTTTACAGCTAGTAGACACTTAAAAATGTCCTGTGATTACAAAGTCTTACCTGTCACAGGTTTTATTCCCCTGTTGTGATTGCCTCTATGTCTTGACCTTACAAATTCAAAAATCATAGAGTTTAGGAAAATTTAGGATGCAGCAATGTCCATCACAACAGGAGAATGCAGCAGATCCTTGGCATCGCCCTCTTTAACAGTGTCCTGGTGCTGCCATGCTAGTACAGTTGGAATATGACTATAATACAGTTCAGGTAGGCAAAGTTTGATGGAACCTATTTTATTTATTTTTTAAACAGTGAAAATCACCCATTATTTTTGCCAATAATTTAAACGGCATACAGAAAAATCCCCAGTGTTAAATTAACACTCTACAAGAGTGTTAAAAACTAACACTGAACAGTGTTGAATCTACTCTGTGTTGTGTTGAATGTTGAATTGCCCAAACAGATGATTAAATAATGTAGGTACACTCTCTGTGTGATGATTGATCATTAGTGATGACATCTGCTGTTAACAAGCAGAGTCTACTGAAGGAAAGAGGAACAACAAGAACAGGAAAACAAGAGAACAAACCAGCAGACACCACAACAACTGTATCTGTCTAACTGAGATGTACATCAGCTGCAAATAAAACAGATTACTGGACTCTTAATATGTTGTGTGAAGATGTTTAAGAAATGTTATTTTGTTTTTCATATGTGTACAAAAGATAGTTTTAAGAGAGGTTTATCTCTATTTAGTGTTGCTGATGTCATTTTGTTTCATTTGAAGTCACCATTATGGTGATTAGAGTTCACTTTGGTTAGACACTTGAACTTTGTTTAATAGTAAAATGATTTTCTTCCAGCCAGTGCAGTATTATTCAAGAGAACAGTTGTGATGCACTATGGAGAGGATACCTTTTGATGAGTTCAGTTATCTTACTGATACACCTTTTGAAGTGCCATGCAAGGATCGGACGTGTGAACGGCGAGCTCTGTGCACTTTGCTAGTTTTAATACTTTTCATGTCATAAACCGGTGAGATTCTATACACTCTGATTCTTAACTGTTCTAGGAAGACAGCATGTCAAAGAATTCAAAATACTCGGGCTCTGGAGACATTAAAAGACACTTTCGTGTTCAAGCTGAAACACTTGACAAGGCCACAGGCCAAGGACTCAGTTAGGACAGTGCGGTGAAAGAGATTCAGCGTCAACTGTTGAACATGTTGGCAATGCTGGCGAAGGTCGTTGCTGACTTGAAGGATCTTGCTGTAATATGTCGATCGATCACTGCCATGGAGACGAAATTCACTGATATGGTTACAAGAGCGTCAGATGTTGAGAAATGGATCAATTATCTGGAGTCGTCAGAGAGGAAATTAGCTGCTAATCCGCTAGCGACCAAGATAGACTTGGAGCATGTTTGGGAAAAGTTGGAAGACCTTAAGAAACATAACCGGCGAAACAACGTCCGAATTGTTGGAATTCCTGAGGACGAGGAAGATTTCTGAGTTCTCCGCCAGCCCGCCGAGAATCAACAGCCGTACCGCCCTCTGAGAATCAACAAGCCGTACCGGCCGCCGACAGCGCGAGGAAACGGCTCTAGTCATCACACGAGCCTCAAGAAACCGGGTCAAAGTTAAAGGACGGAGGAAAACACATTCTACCTGTGTCCTCATGCGATTCAAGTAAGAGGTTTACGTCTGGGCAGAGATAGAATATTATAGCGTGTTATTCTTGTGTTTCAAGGTTTTTGCTTGTACAGTTTACGGACCGCCATGTCCGCTAATTATTAATACTCAGGGTATTAATTATCACGAATTTGTTTTGCTGTATTGTAGTCCAACCAAATTGGACTGTTGTGCATTTTCGCCATCGCGGGTGAGACAGCAACTGAGTTCATCCATTAAAGAGTCAAATAACAAGGGACTTTTACGAGCCCCGCTCGTAAAACCGCGTCTCTGAGTGATGAACACGGCTGCTTCATCTCCAGCTATCGCGAAATCAGCTTTCGGGCTGTCACTTAATCATCTCTCTCTCTCTCTCTCTCTCTCTCACTAACCACACTGACACACACACACACACACACACACACACACACACACTGTCACACACACACCTTACGTGTTATAGGATTGTTTAGTTTGTAGTTGTAAGTCGGAAGTTTATTGACTGCATTTTATTAATTATTAATTTATATTACTGCATAAATAAACTTTGTTTATATTACAGAGAGAAGTGTTTTGGTTTGTTTTGCATACGCCTGTGTCGTGCTGACGGGATGTCAGTGCTCGGATTCAAACCTTCATTCATTGTTTTTTATTCGAAAATCGATATTCTTCGGATGTCGATTTTCCTAAGAAAACAATCTAATATTGAGACTGTTTTACTATCTGGTTATTAGTCCCTGATTTCAGGGTGGTGCCCCGTCAATGTTAATCCTTATTAATATTCTATTGATTTTTGATAATTGATAATTATTTTTGATTGAATTTGAATGATCAATAAGCTAGTGTTAATTTTAATGTTTCATCGATGTTAACAATTGATAAGTGTTGATTTTAAAGGATTAAAAAAAAAAACTAACATTGATTCTCATCATTGTTCTATTGATTTTAATAATTAATAATTATCTTTGATAATTATTAATTATTGCTAATAACCAAACTTGCTCCTAAACGTAGCACACTACATTTACTGGAGTCCTATATGAGGTTTTAATGAGTTAGATCCAATTAATTAATTTAAATATTGATTAATAACTACAGAAATAATTATTAATTATTTCTGATAGTAACACTGATCTAAACAACCAGTAAAGCCCTACAAAGATATGGTGAAATTCCTAGACGGGCTCTTCCTGAGTCTGCTCGACATAACAGGCCATAAGCTGGAAATCGAGCAAGCTCATAGAGTTCCGGCTCGGAGATTCGCGGAGGGAGACAGGACCCGATCAATTCTGGCCAAATTTCTGAGATCATCCAATAAAGATCTTGTGTTACGCGAGGCGAGGAGTAAAAGAAGGCTTTCTTGGAAGAACTACAACATTTTCTCATTCCCAGACTTTGGACAAGAGAGAAAAGTGATAGACTCAAGGAATGCAAGAAACTCTTACATCAGCGGAAGGTCGCTTATGCACTGATGTTCCTGGTCAAATTGAGAATAGATACTAAGAATGGCTGCAAATATTTACATGCCCACAGCAAGTGATGTCCTTCATAAATTCAATGGAATGAGTAGGTTATTGTGTGATACTCTCTGTGCAGCCGAGTGGGCCTGACTCACTGAACATTCACTTGACTGTCCATGGAAACTGAGCGTCTTCTTTGTTTTTTTTTGTGCTGGTTCCGCCTAGCGGCTGGAGTTTGTTTTGTGGAATAACACTCCTTCGGGACAGTTTGTGGATGAATCTGCATGTTCTTTGTGCTTATGCCTCCTATTGGTTGGAGTTTGTTCTGTGGAATATTTCTTGCAAAACATTGGAGTGATTAGGGCATCTGTTCCACTCATGTAACAGCCAAGTGAGCCTGACTCACTGAACATTCACTTGTTTGTCCGAGGAAACTGGGTGCCTTTTTTGTTTCTTTTTGTGCTGGTTCAGCCTTGTGGCTGGAGTTTGTTTTGTGGAGGAACACACCTTCAGAACAGTTATGTGGATGAATCTACATGTTCTTTGTGCTTATGCCTCCTATTGGCTTTTAGTTTGTTTTATAGATTTTTCAAAGCTGAAAAATTTGGGAAGATATGGGGTGGACATGTTTTCTTTAGTGCTGGCACAAGTCATTTCACTGATAAGTAAGCATTTACAATTCAAATGTCTCAAACAGATTAAAGATAAATTAGGAAGAGTCATTATTGTTTTAGCAGAAATTTAGGGGCATAGGTTGATTTTGGCTAATATTTACGCACCTAATGCTGATGATCAGGGCTTTTTTATAGATCTTGAAGGGAGGTTGCAAGCCGCTGGCACCCCTCATGATATAATATTGGGAGGAGAGTTTAATCTTTTGATGGACTCAGTCCTTGATCATAGTGAAGCAAAAGTGTGTAAGCCCCCTAGAGCAACATTGACGCTTCACAGGATGTGTAAAAATCTTGGTCTTACAGATATCTGGAGACTTTTGAACCCATCTGGTAGGGACTACATTTTTTTCATCAGTCCATAAGATTTATTCTAGAATAGATTTTTTTTATGTATATCTAAGTCCCTCATTTCATCTGTTGTTGATTGTTCAATTGGAAACATTTTAGTCTCAGATCATGCCCTGGTGAATTTAGAGGTGTTGTCACATACGGAGAAAAATAAATCATATAGTTGCCGCTTTAATGTATCCCTTTTGCAAAATCCTGAATTCCAACAAATGCTAAAGGCTGAAATCAGTGTCTATATGGAGACCAACTGGTCCTCAGTATCCTCTGTGGGCATGGCTTGGGAGGCACTTAAGGTGGTTCTTAGGGGCCGGATCATACAGTATACCTCATTCATCAAAAAATCAAAAGCATGAGAACTCGTGGAGTTGGAAGGGAATATTAAAAGTGCCAAGGCAGAGCTGAAGCGCCGAATGTCGTCTGATGGCCTCAGAGAATTGACCCAATTGAAATATAGATATAATACTATTTTGTCGCGGAAGGTGGAGTTTTGGCAATTCAGGGCAAGACAGTCATATTTTGAGCTGAGGGACAAAGCAGGGAAGCTTTTGGCTAGATATATAAAGCAGTGAGAGTCTTTTTCTACCATTCCCTCAGTGAAATCTGCTGGTGATTAAATATTTACCTCAGCCATTGATATTAATAATGCTTTTAAAGAATTCTATCTTGATCTCTATAGTTCCACATCTTCGTCTACTGATGAAGACATTAGAAACTTTGTGGAACCATTAGAACTCCCTAAACTGATGACTGAGCAAAAAAATAGCTTGGCGAGGTAATTAAGGCCTTGCCTACAGGCAAGTCTCCGGGGCCAGATGGCTTTGCCACTGAGTTTTTTAGATCTTATGCTACAGAACTGGCTCCACTTTTGTTAGAAGTTTATATGGAATCATTAAAGAATGGAAAGCTTCTGCCAACCATGACGCAAGCCTGGATCAGTCTGATTCTTAAAAAGGACAAAGATCCAAGCGAGTGTAAGAGTTACCGTCCAAATTCCCTGATCCAGCTAGACGTAAAAATATTGTCAAAAATTCTAGCTAACTGATTAAGTAAAGTTATGACATCTCTTATACATATAGATCAAGTGGGGTTTATTCATGGCCGCAGCTCTTCTGATAACATTAGGCGTTTCATCAATACCATGTGGTCAGTGGCGAATGATCAGACTCAGGTCGCGGACATCTCACTTGACGCCGAAAAGGTGTTTGATATGGCAGAATGGGATTATCTTTTTAAGATTTTGGAAATATACTGGTTCGGGAATACTTTTATTGGAAGGATTAAGTTACTTTATAGACAACCGGTAGTGGCGGTACAAACAAATGGATTCATTTCAGATTATTTTACTCTGGACAGGGGCACCCGGCAGGGTTGCCCTCTTTCCCCATTATTGTTCTGTCTTGCCCTGGAACCAATAGCAGCCGTGATAAGAAGGGAAGATGATTTTCCAGGGATGGTGGCGGGAGGTGTGGCGCATAAGCTTTTGCTTTACACAGATGATATTTTATTATTCGTCTCTGACCCCATTAGATCTATGCCTTGCCTCCATAGAATTATTCATTCCTTTTCTAAGTTCGCAGGATACAGAGTCAATTGGTCTAAATCCGAAGCTTTGGCTCTGACAGCGTACTGCCCAGTTACGGCTTTCCAGCCACGTGCCTTCCAGTGGCCCAAACAGGGCATTAAGTATTTGGGCATTTTATTCCCAGCAAATTTGTCTGATTTAGTTAGAGTTAATTTTGACCCCTTAATAAAAAGGTTTTCGAGCGATGTGGACAGGTGGGCTTCATTACATTTATCTATGATTGGGAAGGTTAATGTTATCAAAATGAATTGTATTCCAAAATATAACTACCTGTTACAATCTCTCCCTGTAGATGTCCCCCTCTCTTATTTCAAGCAATTTGATAGCATAGTGAAGTCCTTAATTTGGAATGGTAAGCATCCTAGATTACATTTTAATAAGTTACATAGGCCGATTGACAAAGTTGGGCTAGGCCTACCCAAGATTTTGTTTTATTATTATGCATTCGGTCCCAGATATTTGGCTCATTGGTCGCTTCCACCTGAGAGAGCTCCTCCCTGGTTTTGTATTGAACTGGAAGTTCTTGCCCCTATTTTGCCATTGCAAAGCCTTTCTATCAAACTAATTGGAGAAGTTAAGTTACACCCCATTATCTTTGCACTCGGTATGGACAAAAGTGTCCAGAGTGTTTAATTCAGACATTTATTTAAATGTTGCCTCAAGCATATGGCTGAACCCTAAATTATGAATTCATAAGTCCCCTTTCTGCTGGTCAGAGTGGATTGTGAAGGGGGTTACTACACTCGGTGACCTATATGAGAGTGGAGGGTTGAGATCTTTTGAAAATTTGGTTCAACATTTTGGAATTCCCAGATCTCAGTTCTATAGGTATTTACAGCTGTGCCGCCTGCTCTGTATTGTTTTTGGGAGTAGCACACACCCCCCTAAAGCGGCATATACTCTGGGAGAGGTGATTACTGCTTTTGAATAAGGACATGAGGCATCAGTGAATTACTCCCTGCTAATTCAGAGTCTGGGGGTCGGAGTCAAAATGTCAAGTGTGCATCTAGAGATGCAAGGGTGCGCCTTATGCTATTCAAGATTTTACATAGATTCTATTGGACCCCTTCTAGAATGTATAGGCTTGGTCTTAAAGACACACCCACCTGCTGGCTATGCCAATCAGAAGATGGAGACACAACCCATGTTTTTTGGGGGTGTGTTAAGATCCAAGAATTTTGGTTGAAGATTCAGAGTTGTATGTGTGATGTTTTGGGCACTCAAATTTTACTTTGCCCCAGACTCTGTATCTTGGGTGATGGGGTGGTCATAAATTTGGGGGATAAACACATAAAAAATTGGGTTCTGACCAGTATCATCATTGGTAGACAAATTATTTTAAGGGGATGGAAGTCGGATGGAGCGCCATCATTTCCGGAGTGGTGTGCGGAGATAGGGAGGGTGGCAGCTTTCGAGGAGGTGGCAAGTAGAAGGCTGGGGTTTGGGGACTTGTTTGTTAGGAAATGGGCAATTATTTAGCGTTGTGAGGGGACTCTCGGGGAGGGGATGTGGAGAGAGAAGTTTAGTTTAATTATGTATGTTTACTATATTTTCTTTTTTTTGTGTGTCTCTGTGTGTATTATGATATGTGACCACAGGGGTGTTTGTTGGGGGTCAGGGTGGGGTTGATGATTGGAGAGGGATATTATGGGGGTTAAATGTTAATTCGATATGTATGTGTTATGATTTCTCTGTTGTGTATTTTTGAATCAATAAAATGTTTTAATTGAAGATACTTGAACTTAACCAAATGTTTTTTTTTTCTCCATCACAATGCATTATTTTTGTACTCTTGAACAATATTGCACTGGCTGGAAAAAATTTGTCATATGATTAATCAAAGTTCAAGTGTCTAACCAAAGTGAACACTAATCACCATAATGGTGACTTCAAATGAAACAAAATGACATCAACACTAAATAGAGACAAACCTCTCTTAAAAATAACTTTTGTACTCATATGAAAAACAAAATAACCCACATATCTTAAACATCCTTACACAACATATTATAGGGCTTTACTGGTTGCTTAGATCAGTGTTACTATCAGAAATAATTAATAATTATTTCTTTAGTTATTAATTAATATTTAAATTAATTAATTTAATCTAAGTCATTAAAACCTCATATGGGGCTCCAGTAAATGTAGTGCGCTACGTTTAGGAGCGGGTTTGGTTATTAGCAATAATTAACAATTATCAAAGATAATTATTAATTATTAAAATCAATAGAACATTGATGAGAATAAATGTTAGCTTTTTTAATCCTTTAAATCAACAATTATCAAAGATAATCACCAGTCATTAACATCGATGAAACATTAATTAAAATTAACACTAGCTTATTGATCCTTCAAAATCAACAATCATCAAAGATAATTATCAAAAATAAAACAATAGAATATTAATAAGGATTAAGATTGCTGGGGCACCACCCAGGAATCAGGGACTAATAACCAGATAGTATAACAGTCTCAATATTAGATTGTTTTCTTAGGAAAATCGACATCCGAAGAATATTGATTTTCGGGAAAAAAACAATGAATGAAGGCTTGAATCCGAGCACTGACATCCCATCAGCATGACACAGGTGTATGCAAAACAAACCAAAACACTTATCTTTGTAATATAACAAAGTTTATTTATGCAGTAATATCAATTAATAATTAATACAATGCAGTCAATAAACTTCCGACTTACAACTACAAACTAAACAGTGATATGATTAGAAATGGAAATCAAAATAATCCTATAACACATGAGGGTGTGTGTGAGAGCAAGTGTGTGTGTGTGTGTGTAAGGAGGGTCACAAACAAAATGGCGGACGTGACTCTCGTGGAGAGTATGTCACGTGAGACTTCCGGCCAGAGAATATGGCCGCGAATGTGGGTGGAGAAAAACCAGTCAATGGCGTCTACCAGTTACCGCGTGTATCCGCTTGTACTATAGCTTAGGGACAAAGCTGAGCTTTATCACGAAGCTATCTACTAGCCAAAAATGTGTGCGAGAAAGTTTGTGAGGGGTCGCGCATGTGTGTGTGTGGTTAGTACGAGAGAGAGAGAGAATAAAGTGACGGCCCCAAAGCCGATTTCGCGATCGTAGGAGAGAAAGCAGCTGTTAGTTTATAACTCAGAGACACAGTGGATGGCTCGTAAACCGTCCCGCGGTCTTTGATTTTTTAATGGATAAACTCAGTGTGCCGGTCTCACCCGCGATGGCGGAAATGCACAACAGTCCAATGTGGTTGGACTACAACACAGCAAATCTCATTCGTGATAATTAATACTCTGAGTATTAGCCGCAATGAGCGGACTCGGTGGTCCGTAAACTGTACAAGCAATAACTTGATACACAAGAATATCACACTATAATATTCTATCTCTGCCCAGACGTAAACCTCTTACTTGAATCGCATGAGGATGCAGAATGTGTGTTCATCTGTCCTTTAACTCCGACTTGGTTCCTCGAGGCTCGGGTGATAACGGGAGGCCGTTTCCTCGCTCTGTCAGCGGGCGGTACGGCTGCTGATTCTCGGCAGGCTGGCGGAGAAATCAGCGACATCGACTTGATTGAAGATGGAAGATAAATCTTTCCTCTCTTCACTTCTGCAGGCAAACGGATGAAGATGCGGATTGCTCGGCGGTCTCCTTCGGATCCGTTAGAGTGTTCGGTGGAACACAGAGTAATCTCAACTCGTCCAGCGAGATGGAGATTGTATGGCCACAGTTTCAAGTCGTACGTTACTTCCTTGTGCCACGAGGCTACACCTGAGAGCAGCGATGAGCTGCGTCTACGCATGGTGAGCAAAGTTGCTGGAAGCAAATCCCGGAAGCATTTCAGAGGTATTTCTACTCCTGATGATGTCATGGTTTGAGGTGACGTTCTGTTGTGTGCCTCATCCAATAGAAGTTGAAAGTTCGATCCTTTAGTGAGCAAGGCTTCATGGACTGTGTTAGGCCTGCCTTCTATCTGAATACATGAGGCCCAACAATATTAAGAGATTGTTGTTCAGTAATCTGTTTTATTTGCAGCTGATGTACATGTCAGTTACACAGATTCAATTGTTGTGGTTTGTTCTCTTGTATTCCTGTTCTTGTTGTTCCTCTTTCCTTCAGTAGACTCTGCTTGTTAACAGCAGGTGTCAACACTAATGATCACTCATCACTCGGAGAGTGTACCTACTTTATTTAATCATCTGTTTGGGCAATTCAACATTCAACACAACACAGAGTAGATTCAACACTCTTCAGTGTTAGTTTTTAACACTCTTGTAGAGTGAACTCGTGGAGACACCAAGGAGTGTTAATTTAACACCAGGGATTTTGCTGTGCAGTATTTAAATCAAGGTTGATTGATTTTACTTCCTTATAAATTTTTATTTCCATGAAAAAAACTACATTATTTTTAAATTATGATGTACATTTTAAATATCATTTTGAAGGATGTGTACTCAAGGTTAAGTATCACAATATTCAACAATCTGTTTTAATAAAAATGATCTGTCAGTTTGACATTACATGATCAATCATGAATCTACAGTGCCTACTTAAATATTCAAACATGCTTAAACTGTGTCCTTGACATCATATATCTAATTTCTCCTGCACTCTCTTGTTCCTTCCATTTACTCTAGTCTCTCTCTCTCCTTTCTCTCTAGTGGCTCATCCCTTTCTCTTACCTGTCCTCTCTGTCCCCCACTTTCCATTGTTTTTACTTTGCTGTTCTTGACCAATACATCACCTCACCTTTTTATTTCTCTCCTGCAGGGTTTTTGGGACCACCATCCAGTTATGCTCTCTCCTAACGTTAGTTGCGGTCACTCTCCAGAGGGAGAACACACCACCATATCCTGACTCGATAAGCCAATAATAACTAGCGGCCAGATACTCTATTGTTCCTGTGCCTCAGTGTTCATCCCAGTTCTAGGAGCCTTATTCACATATACCCTAGTAGCTATCTGTACAAATCTAGACGATTACTGGAAAAACAAATCCTGTATTTTAACTCATCTAGTGTTCTACACACTCCAATTTACAGGTTCAGTTCAATTCACTTTTCATATCTCTACAAGTTTTCACACTTTTACTTTTTAGTGTTCACCCATCCTTCTGCTTCTCAAATAGTTATTAAAACATTTGTGAACTCATTGTTTTGTTTATCTGCTGATTAAAGGAAAATAATTAAAAGAGAACCTCTAAAAGTTATTCTCATATTTAGACATTATCTTTATTGATAATATAAATCATTGTAAGCTACCAAGCAAACTGTAACTTCACTAATAAAACATGCATTGAATTTACACGATTTAATCATGTGCATCAGTTTCACTTGAATTAAGTTGATTAAGTTACATCAACATAATTTTCTTCCTCTTAGTTTAGTTCATTAATTAATTGTCAGAAAACTTAATTTGCTCACATATTTTCAACACAATGGAAATGACCCAGTTAAGTAGCCTCAAAATGATTTTATATGTGTCCCTGAAATGCTTCATTTCTTTAGTTTTACATACATTTTAGCTAGCAATAGCTGCACTAGCATGCTAAAAGTTAAGTAGTAATTGCTCCTTGAGTAAAGCAGCATACAGCATTTCCCTGTACCCGCCCTCAGTCTAAGCAAAAGCTCCACTCTTCATCACAACGGTAAGCCAGCGTAACAGAATCTGTTCTAAATCCCAAAATAACAGAACATTAAACACTATCAAGTCTCTCCCTTTTCTCATCTTGCTCAAAAACATTTTATTCTCCCCATCAAGTCCCATGCAAAGCATGCTGGGAAATAATCCTCAGCCCAGATTTAGATGTCAATATAACTGTTTCATGTAGTTCCAACACACATGGATTCAGTAAAGTTCCATTTAAATGTGTAAATAGATTTAATGCAATAAAATTGTGACAAAATGTTCAAGGTTTGTGTATTTAATTAAGTACACTGACCAAGCAGCAAAATTTTTGCACTGTTTTTGAACTTGACTGGCAAAGAAAACAAGTTTAGAAGAGAAACACAATTTGTTGTGTAGTTAGCAAATAATATGATTTAGTAAATCGGACAATCTGCATTTTCCCATTTCAAAAAAAAAAAAAAAAAAAAAAAAATTCAGTGTTGGTGAGAAAATAAACACCATTAAAGGAATATTCCTGGTTCAATACAAGTTAAGCAGCATTTGAGGCGTAATGTTGAGTACCACAAAAATAATTTCAACTTGTCCCTCCTTTTCTTTAAAAAAAGAAGAAGAAGAAGCAAAGATTAAGGTTACAGTGAGGCACTTACAATGAAAGCAAATCGAGCCAATTTCTGGAGGTTTTAAAGAAACGTGAAGTTTTTTATTTTATAAAAACACATTCATTCTTCTGTAAAAACTTGTTAATAAATGTTTAAATAAACGTTTAAATGGGTTTCGGGATTTGTCGTTTCAGAGTTTACACCATTACATTTAATTACAAAGCAGGAATTTAGAAAAAAACATATTCTTTGGTATGGTGGAGTTTTAGAAATTGCTATCATTTGTCCTAACGTGTATATTAACAGAAATAAAATATGCAATTATTATATCAAAACATGTTATGAATATGGGTTTAATTAAAAGTGATTGATCATTTATTTTGCTCTCACGTATGTTGTAGTTGCTATATGTAAAACACTAAACATTTCAATAAAGACAAGGAAGGAGATTTAAATTTCCTCAATGCTAAAGGTTCATCTCAGTCGTATACAGCATGCCCATGGAACGCCCACAGACCATTCACTGCAAGTATGATACATACTGCAGCAAAAATGGCAAGAATATCCATTCTGACTGGCTGGCTGGCGTGCTTTAGGCAACTCTTGTGAGACAGGTGTGCAATATGGGTTTTTATCAGTTCATCAGGTAACAAAGTTTTGCTTAAAACCAGACTGCAATGGGCACCTCGGAAGAACTACTTTTTATTAGATTTGCCAAAGCTTGCAAAGTTTATGGCATTTAATCTTTGAAAGATATTAAAAAATAGCTATAGCCTACTGTTTGAAGCAGATTAAGTGTTTACCTCTTTGTTGCTCCTACCCCCCCCCCCCCCCCCCCCCCCACACACGCACACACATCATTGCTCCATTTTATGTAAAGCACCCACACTATTTTCAGAAGCACCTTCAGCCATTTTGATCTGGAACCTGATTTAAGGCTTTTGGAGAAAATAAAATCAAAGGTGCCTTTTACACCGGGGGCCTTTTTACACATGATATTGCTCTGTTTTATCTTGAATCAAATATTTGATATAAACAGTTATTTAATGAACTCGAGAATAAGTTAAAGTCAAAAGACCAACGCCCACAAACATCTGAACGTCATTACGCACAGGCTAGACGCAAATATAAGTGGTGAAGAGCGCGCGGTTCGTTATGTGAGAGTTAACTTCTCAACTCACTGTGGTGGCTCTCATACAGCGGGTTTAGCTGTGATATTTTCTACAAAAAAAGCCGGGGGGGGGGAAAAAAAAATCAATGAAATACCTTCTAGATCTAATTTATGTGTCATTAAAAATATATGTTTTTAACGGGGACTTGGATATCTGATGGATAATGAGAGAAACCTCGTTTCAGAACCAAGGACAGCTCTCAACAGAAAACATGATGGATCGCGTTCAAACACTCATGACTAGTTTGACATCAGAAGTGACCACAACTTTGACGACGGCAAGTTTTATGGATAATGAGACCAGATGCGGAGAGCAGATTTTGAGTTACGGACATATTGAGAAAGTGCTCATCGGAGGGGTTCTTCTCTTGCTCAACTTTCTAACAATTTGCGGGAATTTGCTAGTAGTCATATCGGTGTGTTTTGTCAAGAAACTCAAGCAACCTTCTAATTTTTTAATCGTTTCTCTGGCCGTTGCAGACCTCTCAGTGGCAGTGGTCGTAATGCCCTTTGTCAGCATCACTGATCTCATTGGAGGACAGTGGATCTTTGGTCGTGTTTTCTGCAATGTTTTCATCGCCATGGACGTGATGTGTTGCACCGCTTCAATAATGACACTTTGTGTCATAAGTATTGATAGGTAGGTCTCTCATAGTATTATGCCTCATGCATGGCAGTGACTCTCAATCCTGGTCCTGGAGGACTTCAGCACTCTTCTTTATCTGACACACCCAGTTCAGTTTTTTGAGCCACTTTTAATGAGCTGATGAGTTGAATCATTCGCGTAAAATAAAGGAGGCACTTATGTATGATATAGAGTGACCAAGTGTAAGTTTCAAGTATACATCACAGGGCAGAATAAAGGTAGAATAGGCTACGTTAGTTTTTTTAATGTAGTTTTTTTTTTTTTTTTTTTGTGATCAAAGTTTCTTCTCGGGAAAAGAAAGTCATAATTCAGCTGTATTTATCATTATTATCATAACAAGAATCTCAATAGCTATACTAATACAAACACTAATACTAACAATTAAAGTAAAATACATGTTAAGCTCAATCTACAGCATTTGTGGTATAATGTTGATTCCCACACACATTAATTTTCATATTTTCCCCACCTTTTCTTTAAAGAAAGCAAAAATTTGAGTTACAGTGAGGCACTCACAATATAATTCAATGGGGCCAATCAATTTCAGTGTGATAAAATAACTTACTAACCTTTTCCATGTAAAGTTATATCCAATTTTACTACCATGACGACATAACTCGTAAAATCTAAAACAACTGTAAAAACAACTATTCAAGCAACTTTACAGCTTAAATAATACACAAGTTTTAACAGAAGAATTAATGTAAGTACTTATATAAATTATAAGCTTCACATTTTTGCCTTTAAACCCTTCAAAAATTGACCCCATTCACTTCCATTGTAAGTGCCTTACTGTAACCTCGATTTTTCCTTTAGTACTATCATGTTAACACACATTTTTATGTCTTGTGAAACAGAATTTTAAAGTATATGCATTGACCCCATTCACTTCCATTGTAAGTGCCTCACTGTAACCCAGATTTGTGCTTTCTTTAAAGAAAAGGAGGTGTTGTAATGAACACGGAACATTCTTTTAACACTTTTTCAGAGTGCACTTTTTGAAAATATGATATATGGCTATTTTGAGCTTTGATTATAATATCCCAAAGAAAAACAAAGAAAGTCACTGTGAAATTGCCTGCCACTTATTCATTCTTTGATGCTGATGCACTTGAACAGTTCTTTTTAAATTTTTTCCTTTCTGCACTCCATTTTCTCAGGTACTTGGGTATCACTAAGCCACTGACATATCCCATGAGACAGAGTGGAAAGTGCATGGCTAAAATAGTACTGTCTGTATGGCTTCTTTCCGCCTCCATCACCCTACCCCCACTATTTGGATGGGCTCAGAATGTCAACGATGACAAGGTATGTCTGATCAGCCAGGACCTGGGTTACACTATATACTCCACTGCCGTGGCCTTCTACATTCCCATGTCTGTGATGCTCATTATGTACTACCGGATATACAGGGTGGCAAAGGTGAGTGTCGCCAAACACACTATTGCTGGCTTTCCCAAAGCTGAAGATGAGGACAGCTTGAACTGCGTTACTGCAGTCCTAAAGCTTCAGAGAGAGATGGAGGAGTGTGTGAGCTTTTCTCGCCTCCTCAAAAATGACCGTAAAAACATTTCCATCTTCAAGAGGGAGCAGAAGGCAGCAGCCACTCTCGGGATTGTCGTGGGGGCTTTTGGCGTGTGCTGGCTGCCCTTCTTTGTGCTCTCCACTGCACGTCCGTTCATCTGTGGGGTGCAGTGCAGCTGTGTGCCTTTGTGGGTGGAGAGGACCCTGCTGTGGCTTGGCTACGCCAACTCGCTCATCAACCCCTTCATATATGCGTTCTTCAACCGGGACCTCAGGACCACCTACCACAATCTCATCTGCTGCCGTTATCGCAACATCAACCGCAAACTCTCGGGGGCCAGCATGCAGGAGACTTTGAAACTAGCTGAAAGACCAGACCTGGTGCTGTAGGCTGTTCCTACCCTTCATGTATCTACTGGGACAGGGACAAACAGGACCGATGTAATCACACTGAGCCTGAGAGACCGTTTTACAGAGACAGTTTTGATTAATTCTTTATTGCTCTCACAGAGGTGGATTTCAGTCACTTCAGTTAAGTACAATTGGAATGACTTTAGTTAAAGGAATATTTCAGGTTCAGTACAAATTAAGCTCAATCGACAGCATTTGTGGCAAAATCTTGATTACCATAAAAGTATTTTTGATTCATCCCTCCTTCCTTTTCTTTAAAGAAAGCAAAAATCTGGGTTACGGTGAGGCACTAATACAATGGAAGTGAATGGGGCCAATCCGTAAACATTAAAATACTCACAGTTTCAAAAGTATAGCCACAAGATGTAAAAAAAAAAAAAAAAAAAAAAAAAAATATGTGTATTAACATGATAGTAGTGTGATAAATCACTTATGAACCTTTTTTTTTTTGTGTAAAGTTCTATGCAATTTTACAACTTTGTTGCCATGACGACGTAATGCCGTAAACACTAAAACCTTAAAATTTCTGCAAAAATGATGATTTAAACAACTTTACAGCTCAAATATTACATGAGTTTTGGAAATTAATGTATGTGCATTTATAAAATAATAAGCTTCACATTTCTGCATTTAAACCCTCCAAAAATTGGCCCAATTCACTCCCACTAAGTGCCTCTCTGTAACCTCGTTTTTTGCTTTAATTTGACGAGTTGAAATTATTTTTTTTGGTAATCAACATTATGCCACAACTCCTGTCGATGGAGCTTAACTTGTATTGAACTTGGAATATTCCTTAAGTGAAATCGAAAAGGTTGGAATGGAATGTTTTATAAAGTGCTTTATTATTGAAATTGTATTGCTCTGCAATGTTCTTGATGAAGGAGGAACATTGTAAAAGCTATCACTGATAGCTGAAAACTCCAGTACCATATTCGTCTTTCTCCTACAGTATACTCTGTTGTTTATTTATGTGCTGTTTTTATTATATATGTAATATCTGTCTTGCTTTAAAGTAATGAACCCTATGGCAGTAGTACAGATTTGCTGTGGGTGTAAGAATTCTTAAGTCTTACAGTAAGTGACTTAAAGACATAGTTCACCCAAAAATGAAAATTCTGTCATTATTTACTCAAACTCATGTTGTTCCAAATCTGTATGAGTTTCTTTCTTCCATGGAACATCCTTTTTCCACACACAAAAAAAGTGAATGACTGAAGTTGTCATTCTGTAACATCTCCTTTTGTGTTCCAGGGAAGAAAGTAAGTAATTTGGGTTTGGGACAACACTGAGGTGAGTAAACAATTACAGAATTGTCTTTTTGGTTAAACTATCCCTTTAAAGTCATAAAAGCAAAACAGAACAAAAGAATAAGATATGCAGTGTTAGTGTACAGTTGATTATAAATGTGTTAAAAATCCTCTAGGGTGATGCACTTCATTTTACAGTCTTGCTTTGAGTCTCTGTAGAACCGTCCGTTCTGTCCTCCAAACATTCACCTGATTTGACCATCAGTGATATACACTAATAATGTGACAGCAAGCTGGGCATGTCTCACCAATAATCTTCTTAATAGAAGCAAGGCATTTATTGTCTTCAAGCTGTGAGAAAGGCAGGATAGGGCAAATACGATGCAGGTGACTTTAATTTCTGACAACGTGCTTGGCCAACAACATATCAACACTACAGTAAGTACCCCTGCAAATTCGTCAAACATTTTGAATGACCATGATCTTGGGAACAAAACCTCTTTGCATATGAATTTACAGTTAATGTTGTGTGAAAGACTAATACTGAAAGTTTGAAATAGGTTATTGAAAGTCATTAGGTAAAACAGTCATTATTACAGTGGAAAAAAGATTATTTGATTTTCTATGATTTTATGGTTGATGTGGGATGATCCTTCTTCATTGCAAGGGCAGAACTTGGAAGAGGGCAGTTATCAGTTGCTACATAATGCGATTAGATGTGTTTTGGCTTACTGTTAAAAAAAAAAAAAAAGAGCAATGAACTTAATGCATCCAGACCACCTCAAAGAAAACATGGCAGACAGCTCCAATTGCTGTCAAATTCTGTACGTGAATCAGACTGATGCGATGCAAGTAGAAATTCCTCCCAAAACAAAACTTTAAAGCAAAGCAGTGTAAACAGAGTACACAGCAACCTGTCAAAAAATCCCTCCTAGATACAAAGGTTAATGGTTAATGAGTTCTGGGCCTGGAGGAGAAGGGAAATATGAGTGGTAAATGGAAATATGGCATTGGAAGTGAATCATTAAGATGCTGGGGGCACTAAACAGGCACAGAGCAATGTAACTGTTCCAAACAACCAGCTGTTGTTTGGATTTATAGAACATGCCAAATTATGGGAGAATGCCTGTATATGAAATGTATGTGAAGCTCATTCACAGTGGCAGATGCAAGGTGGCTATGGAAATAGAATTAAATAGGATTTATTATAAAATCCCTAACCTTGCGATTGCCCTTCAGTCTATGGACATACTATTCTACATGATCAAAGTCAACATTCGGCTTCCATTACTGCCCTGATTTTCATATAGAAAGGATTTGGGAGTTATGCTTTGTATGCATCCCATGTGAGGACATATATTGTCCTTTGTCAGACACAGAAGGGGAAATGAATGGGGATGTCATCAGCTGAATATGTCTAGCTTCCAAGAGCAATAGGCTGAGGATGGGTTGGATGGGGTCACATTACAAAAAGCAAACAGAAACAAATAAAAGAGCTTTGCATAGAGTCTCAACTGGTCAAGAGGTTTTCTTCTCATGTTACAACTGAACTGCATATGAACGGCTGCTCTATAAATTGTATCTCTTTTTGAATGCTGTGACACGCTGCACCCTGCTGAGTTTTTCAGTACTCTTCTTTTTCCATTTAAGGTAGCACAGCATGGGGGCCGGTTCCTATCCATTTTCCCGAAGGCTTCTCGGAATCAGTGTTCTTGCAAATATATTCTTTAATTCTAATGTAATGTAGATTAATTCTAACCATGTCGACCATCAATGTAAAATGGTAAATTTGACTCCCTCGGTGATCACTAGAGAATGGACTTTGATATAGCCAACTTTGCATTCTTTTGCGGCTGATACAGTTGTGTTTCATATGCAACATGCAGTCTGACTAAAATACCTTGAATAAGTGAATAATTTCAATATGCAATCTGTGAATCTGTTAATGGAAATGTATATCTTGTTTTGTACAGTAAAGATGGTGTATTAAAATGACATTTTGTGAGGAGGGTGATAAATGATTTATCTTGCTCCAGATGCACTCACTGTCACACACAGACAGGTATAGCAATTTTAAAGGTGAAGTGTGTTTTGCTTTTTTCATGTTCAAAATAAACTTTATTTCAGTGTAACATGCCTAAATCAACTAAGCCATTGGTAGGTTGATGATGTCCGCAAAAAGTGTAAACACTGTCTCTGCTGCGTTATCGAAACATTGCTCTGTTTGTTGGAATGTGTTTTTCTTTTCTTTTTTCTTTTTTTTTTTTTTAAGAATACTAACATATTTGTCACCTATTTGTGCAGCTTTTTTTTTTTTTTTTAATGAGGCTGCTTGTAAAAACAAGTCATTTCAGAAATTAATTCCAAAACCAAAATGAAGGGAGAATTACAAGGTGAATCTACAACCAGCAGTTTAAGAAGCACTATACCAGTTCAATCACAGAGACATGTCCTTCTACCTAGACCATGTGGAACAGATGAAAGAGTGATGCTTTCCAGCAAGGACTACAGGTTTGCTTGTCCTCAAGTAGCCTACTGATCTTCTGTATGTTCTTCATTATGAAAGTAATAGTTAGCTGGTCAAACTTAAGTTTTCAGGAAACACTTTACAATTAGGTCTTTATGTGTTAACATTACTTAATCCATAAACCTTAAAACACTGTTTCATAGATTTTACAGCAGCGCCATCTTTGTTTTATGATGGGAATGACGAGGCTGTGAGGAATAGACAGTCTCTTCAATGGGCTGTACTGCAGTTTAAAGTGTTTTTGGATCGTTCCGCGGACAAAACATTGAAAAAATATATTTTCAAGAACACTTTGTAGACATAAATCTCCACAACATGACAACATGAGCTGTGGAAAATCAGATGTGATCTAGAAGCTTTACTGTATACAGCTTTATACCGTGTGTGCCATTGAAGAGACTGTACATCTATCCCTCACAGCCTGGTTGTCATTCCCAATAAAAATCAAAGATGGCGCTAACGTGAATAAGGTTCACCTTCATTGTAAAAATACAAAAAATATCCAAAGTGACTGGCAAATAAGGAGCATAGCAAGTAAATTGTCATACAAAAGTCAATAATATCTGTAGTCAGTAGGCATGCATGTTTTTGAAAAGTATTACCACATGACATAAACAATATGCGTGTTTACATTATATAAAATTGCTTACTAAACTTTTATGAGTAAAGATACAATTTTACAACTTTGTTGCCATGACGAAGTAACTCTGTAAACCTCAAAACCCTTATACAACCACAAAAATGACGATTTAAACATGAGTTTTAAAATAATAATTAATGGTAGTGCTTTTATAAAATTATAAGCTTCACATTTCTGCCTATAAACCCTCAAAAAATTGGCCTCATTCACTTCCATTGTAAATGCCTCACAGCATGTGCTTTTTAAATTAGCACATCTTGTCACATCTTGGACTTTTCATTCAAACACAATAGTTTTCAGTTACAGATGCCACTGTAGAAATTTACTATTCACAGTCAGCCATGATTAATTTAATCCAACAGTGAAAATGTTCAATAACAAGATGATTACTGAGGTTGCTGAGTAGTATTCGGCTGGTCATGTGATCCTAACATGGCAGCCCCCATGAGGGGACCCTCTCCATGTAGAATAAAACAGCTTTTATAAGGTTACTGATATGACTAGTCCTCATCTCATGTGAGTGGTCATGATTTTATACATATGTTTCACAGTTATAATTCATTTATTTAGGAGTAAAACTTTTTTTAATAAGGAAAAAAAATCACTGAGTGCACCCTTAAGGAGGGACGGGTCAAAATTTGTTTAAAGGGATAGTTCACCCAAAATGAAAATTCTCTCATTATTTACTCACCCTCATGATATCCCAGATGTGAATGATTTTTTTCTTCACCAGAACACATTTGAAGAAAATTAGAAAAATATCATAGCTCAATAGGTCCTAGAATGCAAGTGAATGGAGATTTCTCTTTTGAAGCTCCAAAAATCACAGACAGTCAGCATAAACGTCTATGATAAGACTCCAGTGGTTAAATTAATGTCTTCTAAAAGCGATATGATCGCTTTTGGTGAGAAAAAAGATAAATAATTAAGTACTTTTTAACTCTAAATCATCGCTTCCGGCAAGCTTCACGAGTGGGTGGAGATCACGTGGTCTCTCGTGTGACGTATTCTGTTGCCATGATACAGACGTAATCCCACGTTCTTCACTCGGTTGAGACATTCAGGATAAGCACACAAACGCACCATTGTGAGTAAAGAAACAGATCAAAACAGATCTAAACCAAAACCAACAAAGCTTCTGTACAGTGTTCCTCCTTCTCACTTGTAAACAGCACTGCTCTTCTGGTTGTGACACACGTGCCTCAGTTCTCGCATGTTTCAAATGCCAATGTGATTACGTCACATGCGCGTACCGCTCCTGACCAGAAGCATGATTTAGAATAAAAAAAAGTACTTAAATATTTATTTTTTTTGCACCAAAAATGATCGTGTCGCTTTAGAAAACATTAATTTAACCGCTGGAGTCGTATCAATGACGTTTATGCTGACTGTCTGTGATTTTTGGAGCTTCAAAAACCGATCATCATTCACTTGCATTTTAAGGACCTACTGAGCTTAGATATTTTTGTATTTTTCTTCAATTGTGTTCTAGTGAAGAAAGTCATACACACCTGTATATCATGAGGGTGAGTAAATAATGAGAGATTTTTAATTTTTGGGTGTACTATCCCATTAATAATATGGCAAAAATGCTGTCGATTGAGCTTAACTTTAATTGAACTCAGAATTTTCCTTTAATGGGTTAGTTCACCCAAAAAAATGAAAATGATGTCATCATTTACTCATCCCCAAAAGATGCAATGAAAGTGAATGATGACTGAGACCATGCTTCTGCCTCACATGTTTTTTAGTGTTCCATAGACCAAAGAAAGTCAGATGGATTTGAAACAGCATGAGAGTGAGTAAATGATGACCACATCTTCATTTCTTGGGTGAACTACCCCTGTAATGTTAAAAAAATATTTATGTAAAAAAGAACATTAACCAATGTTATGTACACAATCTAATTGTGAAGTGTCTTATTTAAAATACAACATAAGCAAAACAGCATGTTCCATCAGACTAACAAGATGTCTTTGAATTCTAGTTTAATGACATTAATTCCACCTGGCATCACTTTAATTGCCACCTAAACTTACAAAGGCAAGTTAGGATGACCCTATCAGATGACTATAGCTTGGACCTCCACTCAGCTTTTCTTTACACTGGTGGCCCCAAGCAGATTCCACACAATACGCCACTCCATGTGAACATGCTCTCCACTCTTAGAGCCTGCTACCTTTGAAACAAAAAAGTCTCACGACTAATAAATCATACGGCCCTGAAGGACAGTCCCAAAAGCACTGAAAGTGAGAGGAGGTGATATTATTAGCCTGACATCATAGGCGGCTCTGGCATAAAAAAAAAAAATGGGCATGCAGGCTAACAAGAAATTCTCATTAAAGGGATAGTACACACACGGATGAATATGCTGTCATCAGTTACTCACCCTCATGCTGTTCTACAACATAAACCCGTATGGAAATGTCAGTCTCAGTCACTATTTTTTCAATATTTATACAATGAAAGTGAATGGTGATGGAGCCTGTCAGTCTCTAATATTCTGCCTAACATCTCCTTTTGTGTTCCAGGGAAGAAAGTAAGTCATACGGGTGTGGAACAACATGAGGGAGAGTAAACAATGACAGAATGTTCAGTTTTGGGTGGGGGTCGTAGAATGTACTCGTAATATGAAGCTTTATTTGTAAATATGAACATTTCTATAGCTCTGCTTGATTTTATGTTGTAATCTAGGCCACCCCTAAAATGGACTATATCACTGAGTGGCGATTTCTCAGGGCCAGCAAAGCCTTCTCTGCTGGAGTAACATGCCAAATAAATACATATTTTTTCATCCTTTCATTCTCATTCACCTTTTTGCCTATGTATTTTTAATTGCTTTCCACTCCTAATTCATCTACAAACGAATAGCAAAAAACAAAAAGTTTATCCAATCAGAAAATATTCCTCTATGCTTACAAGCGAAGTGTGACAACTGTTTCACAAATCGCATGCCAGAAGCCGAGCTCCTTAGACGAAGCAGCGCATGAGTCTGAGCTCCACCCCCTCAGGCCTTCAGAATTTCCACAGAATCCCTCAACAGTGCAAATGAATGAGAAATTAATATCAGATTGTTAGATTCATCAGCCAATCAGATTGATTTATTTGTTCTTGGTGGGTGTGGTCTTTAGGATATGTCCCAGTCCAGGCCTTCTTGTTGGCCTTGAGTGACACAATCATGCTTTAAGTGATGTACGTAATTTGAAAGTGAAGAGCGCGAGATCTATAGCTGACGAGTCGGCTGTCATCACTGCTGTTATTGCCGTTGAGAAAGAGATCCTTATGGATCTAAAAACCTGAGATGTTCTGCATGATCGTGCGATTGATTAATTAAACAGGAGAGGAGGGCTGATTTCACTTCATGCAAATTGGTATGTGCTTTTTGCATTGTTATAGAAACATCAGGAGTTTTCTAAATGTAAATTAGGTTGCTTGAGCATTCAGTGTCAGATCAAGTTTTGAAAAGTAACTGTGTACCCTGACGAAACAAAATTTATTGCAAGCAACATTTAAATCGTAAATATTAGATGGCTTTTTCTTCATATTAGACCTCCTTGGTTCTGGCTTTCGTGCGTGGATGTGTTTTTAAAATGTCAGTTGGTATTATTAGTTGACTGCCACGTAATGTAATATAGGCATAAGGCATCTTATTCATTGTGAAACTGTATTTTCTTAATGGCATGAATCGCACTGAAGGCCTAGACTTAAAATGCATGGGCTGCCACTGCCATTGTCATTGCCTGAGCGGTTCAAGTGAATGTGCGGGGGAAAAACCTAGTTCAATGATGCACATTCATTCCGTGCATGGACAGAGAGCAGCGAATGTAAGTGTCTAAAATGCTTGTGTACAGATCAGTTGAATGATAAAGTTTCTCCTTTTTAACTTAATGCTGATGATTTGAATGTGTGAAGTAAGCTGTCTGCTGAAATTATGGAAAATAACCACAAATCTAACAAAAAAGCTGAAGTAAAAGTTTGCGTTTTACCTGTCAATCAGACAGGCTTGGAAGTTGCGTTCGTTACTATAGCAAAAATAATAGGCTGTGGGCGTGTTTTCTCAGAATCATCATTGGCCTGTTGAAAGAAAAAGAAATAAATAAAACGCTAGCGCTCTTTTTGAAATGAAAATATGACGTGGTTTCACGTCACACAAAATAACATTATTAAGAATAATGAATAAATAAAATCAACTCATTTTTCTGTTTCAAATATCCTGATGGTAGTGTTGTCAGAAACAACCCTACTCACAAAAGCACTATGTTTGAACCAAGAAAAAGTTCAATTAATCCCTATAATGAAAGCGAATTATAGAAACATGGAGTGATATTTGCAACAAGTAAATAAATCCTTCCTTTTGTACTGAGATTTCAATCTCCAGTGAAGACAACAAGAGCTAGAGGAAGAGAACAAAGAGGGAAGTTTTTACTATTTAGTGAAGAAACGTTAGTTTAGGAGTAGTTGAGAAAGGGCATGATAATATTTACATTTAGGTAGTCTATCCATGGAGTATTGTTTGATTCATTTTTTATTAAATGTATTGGTAACTCGTTACAGTAAGGTTGTGTGTAAACATTAACATTACACAAATAATTAACATGAAGAATTAACAATATTTTTACACCATTTTTAATCATGGTATATGTCAGTTTCTACATACACTAACACAGTTTAATATTAAAAATTAGTAATGTAACATCATTAAGAACTAACATGAACTAACAATGAACAATACTGTATTTATAAATTAACATAAAACAAGATGAACAAATGCGTAAAAAAAATATTGACTTATTTGGAATGTTATACGTTACATGTGCATGTGTTAACGTATATAACCTTAACGTAAAGTGTATAATTAAATCAGTGTTTCCATGGTAATGAATATGATTGTGATAGCAATCAGATTCCTTTGATCTACTGTGATTTCATAAACTGTAATCTTCACAAATAAAGGTATGAGTCAATATTCCATATTGCTTTAACAGCTCTCCTCTGAGCAGGAGCAGAGGACCATTGATATTGTCTCCTTGTTTTATAATACCTCTCAGGAGGAGACTGAATATTACATATTTTATAGAAAAACATAAATGCTAATAGGTAAATAGCACCATGGTATGGAAGGGGATAGTATGGAGTATCGCCCCTTGAATGGTGAAGTAAAAAGAAGGTAAAAGAGGTGGATTTGTGGGTTTCAGAGTAATTTTAAGATCCCCAGCAGTGGCCAGTTTCACAGCAGGTCGAGCTAATGTCCTGTGCTAATGTGGAGAGGCTGGCTGCAATATTGCACTAATCTCACTCTCCACTGAACCTTGAGTTACAGCTCTGTCAAACATGCTTATGTGTTCATCTGAGAGGGAAGAGATGACTGAAATTGTGTGCATATATTGACATTATGTAGAGCAAAATAACTTTAAACCATAACTTCAAACTTTGTAACAAAAGGCCCATCACTCAAAGAATAAGAGTTACACATTTCAATAGTGTGACAAATTTCCATCAAACTTTACACAGAAAAAAAATCTTTTTAATCAGTATTTTGTCTTGTTTTGTAGTAAAATATGTAAACATTCTTGAAACTAAATAATTGTACACTTAAGGAGCAAAATTGTGTAGAGAACGTTAGAGAGTAGAGAGAGTCGTTTTGGCAGCTTGGTTTCAACACATGCTCTTTTCGCAGTGAGGAGGAACTTTTGAGTTCTGCAACTTACTGTATGTTTTTATAGCACAAGGACCACTTATATGTCAAAAGATCAAAGGAAAGTTTATTTCTCATGTTATGACCCCTTTAAGTTTATTTTCTTGTCCAGTTGGCAATTTTTTTTATTGTTTCATGCATACACCCCATTTATGCAGATTTATGCTTAAAACAAGAACAAGTATTTTAAGTATTTTTTCATATATTTACAGTACATATGTTTATATAGTTTTACTGAAAAACAAGACAAAAACTGATTAAGTAAATGAGAATGATGATGATAATAATAATAATAATAACAATAACAATAATAATAATTATTATTATTATTGTTTGCTGTATATATGTTGGCTCATGCAAGGGGGTTCAGTGGTAAAAGATTCTCCTCTTTTGCTATCATTGATCAGATAAAAAGGATCTTTTCACTCACCATTTGGTTACAGTAATTGTTAAGGAAATATGTTAAGTAAGATTAAAATCAATAAATGCTTTGTCTTGGTCTATTGTATATTTAGAGACCTACAGAGATAAATTATCCTTTTACCAAAGTAATTGTTAGTGTACTTGTGATGAGGTAAAAAAAAAAAAAAAAAAAAAACACACACACAATAGCAAAATTCCTGTTAAGTTCCTCAAACATTGTGTAGAAATATAATAAATGAAGCCACCAGGTAAAACAAATCAATGCAACCAGAGTGATAGCACTTTAATTTCAATTTCATGTTTGTCAATGTGCTTATTACATGTGTTGGATGCAGAGTCGGATTAACCACCGTTGCCCAGGGGTCTCTAAACCTAAAGGGCCCCGAGCTTTGAATCAATTATTTATTTATTTTGAGATATCTATTACAAATCCACATAAATGTCAGCCTTATGTGAAATACCATTTGTTCGGCTGAAAGCGTGCTGGTCGACTCGAGTGCGTGCTCAGGGAATCTGTGTCTCACAGGTGCAGTGCGTTTATTTGAAGAGCTACAGAAAACAGTGTCTGGATTACAAAATGCTTCCAAACACAAAGATAAGGTGCAGTTTACCCTGGCTGTGTACAATGCTGATGGTTTAAATTCATATAAGCAACAGAATTTGTGCAAAGGTAAAGAGTACTTTAAAATGTTTAAGTCCTGCATGCTTTTAATGTTTAATGATAAAGCAAAAGGTGCCTTAATACCCTAACTATGTGCACGGTAACCATTTGTACTATTTGGTTAACCGTGAGAGTTCACGAACGGTTAGTCTATTAATTGTCGGGAGTCGGGACTCAGGAATAAAGAACGTTTATTGCCACGGATGAGTCAAACACAATCTCAGATAGCATGGAATAAAGTGCACAGTGAGCTATGAGCCTAAATAGCACAATAGGCCTACATAAATGTGATAAAATCACATAAAAGTCGAACAAAAATAATCTCTGTCACTGCCTACAACATAGTAGGCCTATACTTAATAGATGGAAAATGCATAATTGTGCCCAGGCAGATTCACTTTCCACGAGGCAGTGAACACTATGGATTATAGGACTTCTTTGGGATGCTTTGATTTTTAAATGATTCAGCATTTAAATTGTGTAATTATTGTCTGCACACCAGAGCAAACAGGGGAAAAAACTCACCATTTATCAAGCGCTGAAACTTTGCCAGGTGAAAAACAATCTGGAATCATGTGTAACAGTCACATCAAATCCTCTTTGCAACTTGAACTTCATTAGAATGTCGATTTGTGACACCAGTGCTGAAAAAGCTTGATGCAGTTCAACAAATGGTGAAACAGAACACAGGTGTCTCGAGATGTGTTAATAAATATTTAAATTATTTTTCAGTAAAGAATGTGTTTTACTGCAGGTTTGAAAATCCCAGTCTCACACCCCTCCCCCACTCTGATCTTCACTTCACACACACACGCACACACGCCCACACCTCCTGGAACCCCTCTCCTGCTACTCAACCTGCACTTATTATCTGTGAGGAGGATGTGTGCCGGGTCTTCAAGAAACAAAAGACTAGGAAAGGTTCAGGCCCAGACAGTGTTTCACCTGCCTGTCTGAAAGTCTGTGCTGACCAACTGGCCCCCATCTTCACACAGATCTTCAATAGATCACTGGAGCAGTGGGAACACTGGTTATGGTCTACCTGAAGGACATCACTGGACCCCTGCTAGACCCCCTTCAGTTTGCTTACCGAGCAAATAGGTCTGTGGATGATGCTGTCAGCATGGGACTGCATTATATCCTGCAACACCTCGACAGACCTGGGACTAATGCAAGGATCCTATTTGTGGACTTCAGTTCAGCCTTCAATACCATCATTTCTGATCTTCTCTCAACCAAACTGACCCAGCTCTCCGTGCCCACCCCAATCTGTCGATGGATCAGCAGCTTTCTGACTGCACTGCAAAGGACCCTCTATCAAGCTCCTGAAATTTGCAGATGACATCATGGTCATCGGCCTCATCCGCGACGGTGACGAGTCTGCATACAGATAGGAGGTTGAACAGCTGGCTGTCTGGTGCGGTCACAACAACCTTGAGCTGAACACTCTCAAAACAGTGGAGATGATAGTGGATTTCAGAAGAAATCTCCCCGCACTCCCCGTACAGTATTATTTGCATGTCTATTTATACTCTTACCTTGTTTTATATTCTGTGCCTCACTGTAATGTTCTGTGTGCACTTGTTTCTCTTATCACCAAAAAAAATTCCTTAAGCTCATTCTGATTCTGATTCTAAATATTAAAGTTCTTTTAAACTTTACAGTGAGCTGTGATGTCCGTCCAGTGCGTGTTTACATGGCCTCGACACACCTGTTAACAGCCCGTAACTCACCCTATAGCCTACTTGAAACACTGACCCGAACCTGGCCCAAAACTTGTAGGATTGTCGGGTCCTGTCGGACTCAGATCAGGTTGAAGACCTCTAAACACATGCAGAATAACTGAATAGTGATTTTGGTATTTGAATACCATGCACGTCCCTATTAATGACGCATGATTTTGGACCGGTTCATAATTAAAAAGTACATATAATTGGCCGTGTAAGACATTGCTCCAAACTTTTCTTCCGTCAATTTGGAAAATGTAACCAAATCTGGCAAGTGTCCTGTAGCGCATAAAGGTGAATTTAGTCACGTGACACAACATGGGGGGCCTCTATGGTGTACCTGCCCATGGGCCTCTCAGTTCTTAATCCGTCCTTGGTTGGATGTTGATTAAACATATGGAAATCTAGGAAATTATTTCCCTCTCTTTCAGTGGCGGGCCATGTATTAAAAGTCTAGGCCTTCAGTGTGACTCATGCCATTAAGAAAACACAGTTTCACAATGAATAAGACACCCTACGCCTTTGGGCATCATACATTATGTCGCAGCTAACTAATAATACCAATTGACATTTTAAAAACACGTCCACGCACGAAAGCCAGAACTTGAAACGACACTTAATGCTCAAGCAAGCCTAATTTTAACTGCAGCATGATTGTCTCCTGAACAAAAATCATAATTTTTCAATATGAATCTACCAGGGAGGTCTAATACCTGGAAAAATCTATCTAATAATATTTGCGATTTAAATGTTGATAATTTTAATTTCATCAGGGTACACAGTTATGCTGCGTTCCATTCAAGTTGGATGTGAGATATTCCTACTTGATATCTCCGACCATAAATGCATTCCATTCCCCGATATTCGGAAGATGACGTTTAAGGAAACAAAACTGCAACGCTCCAGTTAGCATAGCAAGGGTTTGAGATGTCTCCTAGCAACCCAACTGATAAACAATGCTGCAGCGCTAGCATTTGTGCTTCAGGTGTACGATTATCAAAATAAATTATAATGTTTTATACACCTGTTTCTGCAGGTGTTTGTTAAACAAGCTTTAATATCATGTAATGTGGAAACTAACTCATTTATCCATATTACTTAATAAAGTGAATGTTTATCACTTACTTTGTATTTCTCCCTGAGTGTCGACATGTTTGTGTGACATCATGAACCTGCATCTCGGCAAAAGAATTTCTTCATGAGCCTACAAGTTGTAATTCTGACTTAAAGATGCATTCTATTGTACTTTTCCTTGTAGGAAGTTGTAAAATCCAACTTTCCGAGTTGAATGGAACACAGCACTACTTTTCAAAACTGAAAACTGAATGCTCAAGCAGCCTAATTTACACTTAGAAAACTCCTGATGTTGCTATAACAATGCAAAAAGCACTTACCAATTTACTTGAAGTGAAAATCAGTTCTCCTTTCCTGTTTAATAAATTAAGCAATCACAAGGTCATGCAGAACATCTTGTGTTTTTAAATCCATAAGGATCTCTTTCTCAATGGCGATAGGGGCAGTAATGACAGTTGACTCGTCAGCTATAGATCTCGCGCTCTTGACTTTCAAATTATGTAGATCACTTAAAGCACGATTGCGTCACTCAAGGCCAGCTAGAAGGCCTCGACCGGGACATATCCTAAAGATCACACCCACCAAGAACAAATAAATCAATCTGATTGGCTGATGAATCTGACAATCTGACTTTAGTTGCCCATTCATGTGCAGTGTTGAGGGATTCTGTGGAAATTCTGAAGGCCTGACAGGGTGGAGCTGAAACTCATACGTTGCTTCGGGCATGCGATTTGTGAAACAGTTGTCACGCTTTGTTTGTAAGCGTCAAGGAATACATTCTGACCGGATAAACTTTTTGTTTTTCTATATTTGTTTGTAGATTAATTAAGAGTGGAAAACGATTAAAAATACATAGGCAAAAAGGTGATTGACAATGAAAGGATGAAAAATATTTATTTATTTGGCATGTTAGGCCAGCAGTGAAGGCTTTGCTGGCCCTGAGAATTTGCCACTGCTCTCTTTACATTTTGAATGCAAATGGTTGTGAATGTTATGGTTTCACTTAAAAACTGGGGCCTGGGTGACTACTTCAGGAATTCGATTTTTCCCACACTTTGAGATGTATATTACTACAGAAACATTCCACTTTGCCCAACATAATACACTGACAAACAGTTTTCACCAGGACATTTTCAAGGACTCTTCAGCAGCCAAAAAGGTGGCAAGAGCTTCTGTACACAATGTCAGGTCAGGTGTCAGGTTTATTGTCTAAATGGGAACTCCCTAGAGGAATCATTTGCGTCATGTTTTTCAACAAAGTCCCATTGTGCCATAAATCTTATTAGATTGGGTCATCTTAAAGGCTTGCTTTGGTGTTCTAACATGCATAGCTTCAGTGAGACTCAATCTATGATCAATCAGTGGGGGACTATGGATCAAGTAAACATCACAGAAAAATAAAGAATTATGACTGAAATGCAAATTGTTCTTCTTGTTATTACAAATTGTTTTACTTCCATGTTATCAAAGGGATAGTTCACCCAAAAAAGAAAATTCTGTCTTTGTTTCCTCAACCTCCTGTTGTTCCAAACCCATCAGATTATCTTTCTTCTGTGGAATACAAAAGAAGATTTCAAGATTGTTCACGCTGCTTTCTTTCATCCAATGAAAGTGGATGGTGAACTTTGGCTCCAAAAATCTCCAAAAAGGACAAAAAGAATCACCATAAAAGTACTCCATATGACTTATGAACTGTATTCCAAGTCTTCTGAAGCCAAAAATTATGACAGCTTTGTGTGTAGAACAGACAAAAATTGTAGTCATTATTCACTGAAAATCCCACTTTAATATCTTGATTTATGCTGTGGTCACCATTCAATTCCATAGAATGGAAAAGAGCAGCTCAGACATTCTTCTAAACATCTCCTTTTGTGCTCCATGGGGAGAAAATTCATATGGGTTTGAAACAGAAAGAGGGTGAGCAAATGATGCCAATGTTCATTTTTGGACGAACTATCCCTTTTAGAGGCATTTTTTGGATCTCTAGGTAGATATGGAAACCTTGAACTCCATACAGTTTATTCCTGCAGGTCGTCTGTGTGTGAGTGTGAGAGGGATGATTGAAGTGAGAATGTGTTGGGTGGCAGCCAGAAAGACAGGTTGCAAACTGCAATCAACTGTGACACATTTTACTTTGTCTTTTCAAGGTTACGTCACATTTGTGAAATTGTTCACCTTCAGCTCACTGGTGAAAGACACTCTCAAAATCAGAGGATTTTCTTGTTAACAGTCTTCAAAACATTTCTTCTTGTTTCAAGCAGGACAGATATAATTTCCATTTGAACCCACCCAGTAAGCTGACCAAGGATTTGGGTCACAAAATCCTCTCTCGCTGTACTTTACATTTTAATGGAATAGACCTCACTGTTAGAAGCACAGTCATGTACTGTGATGCTCAAAAAATTATTCATTGATGCTTATGTAAGTCAATCTCTGTACTTGCAAAGGCAGACTCAAAGTTAATGCAGGACTGTGGCACTCTAGGAAATAAATTTGGCATTGCCAGATATACATGTTTTATACACACTTTTTATTTCATGTATTTATTTGTATCAAGATTTGCAAAAAACTTCTGCTTCACCATGGGCTTTATTGCAGATTTTTAATTGTATAATTTGAATGAGTAATTAAAAGGAAACAAATCGGGTTAATAGCAGTTCACTGACCTTGCTGAGACAGCACTGGAGATTAATTTGGAACTGAAGCAAAACTGTTTCTATTAAAATCAATTACTCAGATGTGCTGAGACCCCATTTTCAAATGGCCAGTTGCTGAAATGAATACATAATAAAACTGATGAAATGTAGGGTGAATTAGGGTAATCTGGGACATTGGGAGACATATATGCTCTGATGTGTACATTTCTCGATATATCACAAGCAAGTCTATGTTAACATATTCTGGCTTAGATGAGTGATTGAGGTGATGTGAGTCAATGGCCCTGTTACCCTGAGTGGGGTAATTGTAAGAGTAAAAGTATAGGAACCCCAAGAAAAGGAATCCAAAAGTCAATGACATTCGATTTTTACAAGATAAAAAGGATACAAATCTGTCATAAAGAAAACAAACTTTAATTTGGCGATGTTTATGATGTATAAGTTTGCTTTTGACTGTCATGTTTCAGATGAAGGAAATACTATATGTTTAGGTGTTACAATAGCATAGTCAGCAAATGTTGTGCTACAGTGGTCTTGGTTAGACACCTATGAAACTAACTTAAAGGGATCAAAAACTAAAAAATGAAAATTCTCTCGTTATTTACTCACCCTCATGCCATCCCAGATGTGTATGACTTTCTTTCTTCTGCTGAACACAAGCAAAGTTTTTAGAAGAATATCTCAGATGTGTAGGTCCATACAGTGCAAGTGAATGGTGGCCAGAAATTTGAATCTCCAAAAAGCACATAAGGACAGCATAAAAGTAATCCATAAAACTCCAGTGGTTTAATCCGTGTCTTCAGAAGTGATACGATGTGGGTGAGGAACAGATCAATATTTAAGTCAGATCATATTTTTTTTTTTACTATAATCTCCACCTTTGACCAGACCTGACCAGTAGGTGGTGATATCCATGAAGTAGGCAAATCACCAAAAAACAAAAGAAGAATGTGATTTATAGCAAGATTTATAGTAAAAAATAAATAAATAAAAAGGACTTAAAATATTGATCTGAAAAAAGAATGTCAGGTTTGGAACAGAATGAGGATAAGCAAATGATGACAGAAATGTCATTTTTGGATTAACTATCCCTTTAGTAAGTGTCCAAAATTACTAAGTGTACTGTCCCAAATTATGAAAAGCATGAAAATTGGTTTTGCACATTATAAGTGGTGACATGCCAAGTAGAATGATACTGTATATTGTTCCTACTTTTTAATTTGTTCCTTGTTAAATAGTAAGAAAAAAATCATAAGTATTAAAAATAGTAAGAAAACATTTTAATTCCAGCCAGATCAATGGCAAGTTGAAAGTGCAAAACAAGTCCCAGACCCAGATTATCCTAATTCACCCTTTTTCTTTACAGAGAGCTATACACAGTAAGTGCCAGAAGAAAAAAGAAGAAGAAAAAAGCACCCCCGCTGTTTTCTGACACAGCTGTTTTAAAGAAATTGTGTGCTGACATTTGAGGTTGCAAAACTAAAACTAATTCACAATCACAAAATTTAATAATGTTCATGCACAAGAAAAGTGTGGCATATAGCCACAGACTAATTCAATTTCAGCATTCCCTATTGAACAAGGTCTCCTTATCTAATCGAACCAGTTTGGTGCTGTTCCAAAGAATTCAATATACTGTACAAGTTAACAAGCTATCAAGAACAAAGGATGCTCAATCAGCATACAGCAACGCCTGTTTATATTTTATACTTCAAAAAGTAGGACTAATAATTTTTGAAGGCCATAGCTGAGAAAATCAACCAAGAACTTGATGTGAAGAACATAGTATGAACCAAATATACTTTTTCTTTGAAGTTTTTAATGTACAGGTAAATGCATGGCAGAATCAAGCCTTTGAAAGTCTTCTTTTGAATTAGAAAATTTAATAATTCTCAATAGTTTTTAAAGTAGAGGTCTAAAACAGCCCCCTCAGCACCCGCCACATTAATCACAATCTGTAGGTTGACCAGGTCTGGATCAGTCCATAGACATTCATCATCACAACAATAAGTACAATCACACCACAATATTTCACCATGTCTTAAATTACTTTTCACAGCACTAAAACAGGTGAAATGTCTTTAACTTCTCTCCATTCTAAAAAAGAGAAATAAATAAAAAGTATGGTCATTGGTATAGTCGTTTTTAAAGGTTTGAAAACATAAATAGAGATCTGTTGCTGAACTAAAAGGTTCTAATTTGGAATGAGATCGGACTGTGAATACAGTGGGGTCCAGATGTGAGACCACATTGAAAATCTGGGATTCCTTATTATTTATTTATTTGGAAATATACAAAGTTTTATGATTTCGATAAAAAAAAAACAAAGAAATGTTAAAGAGCCAAATTAAGAAGAAATATGAAAGATTCTGCACTTTTTCTAGATATTTTATCAAATGTAAGCAAATTTGCAACATTGTGCAAAAGGTCAGATTTGCTTGCTTCCTCTAAAGCACACAAGATGCTCTTTGGAACATTGACATACAATGAGTCCATGTCCGCTCGAGTGCATGCATTCATTGAAGCAAAAATGGAGCCATACCAAATATAATAAATCTTAAAATGTATATATATATATATATATATATATATATATATATATATACAGGTGCATCTCAATAAATTAGAATGTCGTGGAAAAGTTCATTTATTTCAGTAATTCAACTCAAATTGTGAAACTCGTGTATTAAATAAATTCAATGCACACAGACTGAAGTAGTTTAAGTCTTTGGTTCTTTTAATTGTGATGATTTTGGCTCACATTTAACAAAAACCCACCAATTCACTATCTCAAAAAATTAGAATATGGTGACATGCCAATCAGCTAATCAACTCAAAACACCTGCAAAGGTTTCCTGAGCCTTCAAAATGGTCTCTCAGGTTGGTTCACTAGGCTACACAATCATGGGGAAGACTGCTGATCTGACAGTTGTCCAGAAGACAATCATTGACACCCTTCACAAGGAGGGTAAGCCACAAACATTCATTGCCAAAGAAGCTGGCTGTTCACAGATTGCTGTATCCAAGCATGTTAACAGAAAGTTGAGTGGAAGGAAAAAGTGTGGAAGAAAAAGATGCACAACCAACCGAGAGAACCGCAGCCTTATGAGGATTGTCAAGCAAAATCGATTCAAGAATTTGGGTGAACTTCACAAGGAATGGACTGAGGCTGGGGTCAAGGCATCAAGAGCCACCACACACAGACGTGTCAAGGAATTTGGCTACAGTTGTATTCCTCTTGTTAAGCCTCTCCTGAACCACAGACAATGTCAGAGACATCTTACCTGGGCTAAGGAGAAGAAGAACTGGACTGTTGCCCAGTGGTCCAAAGTCCTCTTTTCAGATGAGAGCAAGTTTTGTATTTCATTTGGAAACCAAGGTCCTAGAGTCTGGAGGAAGGGTGGAGAAGCTCATAGCCCAAGTTGCTTGAAGTCCAGTGTTAAGTTTCCACAGTCTGTGATGATTTGGGGTGCAATGTCATCTGCTGGTGTTGGTCCATTGTGTTTTTTGAAAACCAAAGTCACTGCACCCGTTTACCAAGAAATTTTGGAGCACTTCATGCTTCCTTCTGCTGACCAGCTTTTTAAAGATGCTGATTTCATTTTCCAGCAGGATTTGGCACCATAGAGAATCTATGGGGTATTGTCAAGAGGAAAATGAGAAACAAGAGACCAAAAAATGCAGATGAGCTGAAGGCCACTGTCAAAGAAACCTGGGCTTCCATACCACTTCGGCAGTGCCACAAACTGATCACCTCCATGCCACGCCAAATTGAGGCAGTAATTAAAGCAAAAGGAGCCCCTACCAAGTATTGAGTACATATACAGTAAATGAACATACTTTCCAGAAGGCCAACAATTCACTAAAAATGTTTTTTTTATTGGTCTTATGATGTATTCTAATTTTTTGAGATAGTGAATTGGTGGGTTTTTGTTAAATGTAAGCCAAAATCATCACAATTAAAAGAACCAAAGACTTAAACTACTTCAGTCTGTGTGCATTGAATTTATTTAATACACGAGTTTCACAATTTGAGTTGAATTATTGAAATAAATTAACTTTTCCATGACATTCTAATTTATTGAGATGCACCTGTATATATATTTTAATCAACATGACACTCAAATGTTTATGCTCATAGTAACATAACTTGTAATAAAAAAAAAATGTGTTAATTAAAAACACAAAATAGAATAATTTCACAAGACTTTTGGATCCCTCTGTGTAAATTCCTGAGGAGATTTTGTTTGCATTTTTGTCTTTTTTTTTTTTTTTTCACAGGTTACATTGTGGCTTGAGAAGAGATGTGACACTGGATATGCAGTTACATTTAAAAAGCTATTTCTAACAAGAGTGATTAGTTGCTTGTTTTGCAGAGGATCTCGCTGGTATGAGGTAATTGATGAGTGCAGTTTTTGGGCTGGTGCAGTGACCCTTCTGATAAGGGTGCAATGAAGCTCAATATGGCACTCCTGAAATATTTCAGAAGGCTGCTGGGAGAGGAGGAGGGGATTTTCACTCTAAAACAAATGAAGTAGAAAATGAAAGCTGACATGTTTGCTTGGATTTCAATATTTAATGCCACTTTTCGTAAGTCATATTGCCCTCTGCAGTCTGACAGAAAACCAACCATCTTGACAGTGTTTACATTAGGCCTCCCAAGTGCTACGTGAATGAAAGCGCTGTGAGCCCACTTCGGTTCACCCTGTCAAACTTATACATGCAGAGGAGCTTTTAGTCCCAATAATCAAAAGCATTTCTCTGAATTATGTTTTGTCCCTAATCCTAGTTGGTCGTGTCTTGAAGATAACCGTCTCATGTCAAGATTCCTGCGCATGCGCGTTCTGTAAATGCTTTCGCTGCTCGCATAATGATGGAGAGCATTAAAAGGTTACTTCACCCAAAAAAGGTGATTCATCATTTACTCACCCTCATGATATCCCAAGTGTGTATGACTTTATTTCTTTTGCAGAACACATTTGAAGAAAAATAGAAAAACATCTTAGCTCAGTCCTTAAAATGCTATTTTTTAAAATGCAATTGGTTTTGGTTTAGATCTGTATTTGTATCTGTTTCTTTACTCACAATGGTGCATTTGTGTGCTTATGCTGGATGTCACAACCGAGAGAAGAATGTGAGATTACGTCTGTAACATGCCAACACGAATAGTGCTGCTGACCGGAAGCGATGGTTTATAGTTGAAAAGTATTTAAATAGTGATCTTTCTCACATCGCATTGCTTTAGAAAACATTTATTTAACCGCTTTTATGCTGACTGTCTGTGATTTTTGGAGCTTCAAAAGGTCTATCCCTTTAAATACTTTAAGTCTCTTTTTAAGTATCAAGTCGCACTGAGTTGATTAACGCAAGGAAGAATTTGAGTGTGTAGCACTGTATCAAGTTCTGTACTTTTTGTTGTGTTATTCGAACAGCTGGCAACGGCAATACTGGGCTGCGTTTCCTAAAAGCATCATAAGCTAAGTTGATCGTAGAAACCATTGGTGCCAATGGTCTCTACAGTCAACTTAAGCTTGCGATGCTTTTGGGAAAAGCAGCCCTGTTTAGCAGCAGTAATTTTAGAATGGTAAAGTTGTCTTAGTTGATGTTTTGGCCTTTGTTCCTTTTACTTTCTTTGATACCTGTTTCAAATAGCTTTTTCTAGATGATGATAACAAATATTATTATTATTTCCTGCAATGATGATCACATGTGCCATGAATAACTTAAAAAACAACCTGATCTCATGAAAATTCGTACATAATTTACAAGTTGGCTATTTCATATGGTCTCGCACGATGTTGTTCGCATAAACTCGTCCAACTTCATCACGTGCAAATTTCCGGATATCTAATGTGGAAGTAAGCGTGAACTCCGCACACGAGGCATTAAGAACGTACTTGTTAATATTATGCCCTTACCCAAACTTTTACTGATCAGTAGAGTGTGTAAACATGATAGGAAGCTGTTGTGTGTGACAGAAGCAAGTAACTATCGCGTATTAGATGGAAACGATGTCCAGCGACATCATTGGCTGTAGTGAAATTCGTAGGAATTCAAACGAGTGCAGTCGCATGATATCATACGAATTAGCCAAATTTAGAAGTCATAGGAATCCTGACGATTTCACCGTGAGAGTGTGTTGGAAGTTCATGTTTTGACTTAAAATTGGTGGTTCGGATCAGATGGATGGTACTTTCTCCATTGTGTGCAGGGAGATTTGGGAACATTGCCAGTTCTTGAGCAGTAGTTTCCATTTCGTTCGTATGTGTTGAAAATCAGTGGCGATCCAGTGCTATAATGTGTTATTTTGAATGGTATGATGAGTGATTGTTGGCTGTTATCAGAGGCACTGAGTGACAGCTGTAATGTTTATTGTGCACACAGACGCGAGCTCTACTTGCTTCTTTCCAGTCAAGAATCGCAAAAAAAAAAATATTCAAAGAAAAGTCTCCGTATGTGCAGATGCAGTTTCGGTTAATTAAAATAAAAGTAACAAAACTGTGGCTATGAACCTGCAACCGTAGTCACTAATAATGACAACATTGTTACTCACTTTACCTACCAGTATTTCCATGAGCTAACAGTTCCAGGACAGTAAATGTAAGAGCTGAAGCTATTACATTAATTGTAATTATTTGAGCGCTTGAATTTGTCATCAAGAATGACAATTTTGAAATCAGACAATTTAAAATAATCTTTTACTGTGCATAACCTAATTAATTTGAGAGTTTCACCATTTCGCATTCCTGTGAGAGTGGTGAAAGAATCAACAGAACGCGCATGCGCTAGAATCTTGACACGAGACTTTTTAGACAAGACCATGTTTGTCACCCACAGACAACTAAAGGCATCGAAATGAGCCAGCTGTCACCAAATTTATCCCTCAACCTTCAAATGACCATATTAGCAAACGGCTCCATGCAGTGTTGTCCTTTCTCAGTTGAGTAATGCGGATAAGCAGAGGTCAAAAACACAAGCACTTCCCCTTAACGAACCATTTGCTGCCCAGAGACTGCGCTGATGAATGGCCATGACAGAGAGAAGATGTCAATCAATTCATCACACTGTGGCAGCAGGGGCGGATTATGACTAGCAAGGGCCCTCCTAAAAGAAGTCAAACACACAGCACAGGTGTGGTAATGAAACCACTCAACCGGAAGACATTCGCTGAACAGGCAATGTTTTTAAAGAGACAGTGCCGTTTTACTTTATATAATGTAAACTCAATGTAAATACTACAAATTATGCATACAAAATGCATAATTTACAGGGGCCATTATAAATTATGAAATATTTTAATTTCAAACACTTTAAATATATACAGTAGGCTCTTGCAGCATCTACACAAGGGTTTGGTGAAATTCGGCAAAGAGTTCAGGCAGTTCTGGCTCGTGCTGCTATATCTTTTCTAGCTCATCTGAATGATGGGGTGCGTTCCGTTTAGAAGTGATCATCCCTATTTTCTTTCTTTCTGCAAAACCTGTAAAAATATCTAACTTAAAGCATTTAAAACTACTTAAAACTTCCAGACAAGGTTTAGTCAGACCAACATTATAGTTTGTCTTGACAAACTTTATGTATCTAGTTTAAACAGTTGTTCTGAACCACACAAAATAAAATATTTTCATTTTCCCAACCACCTAAGCCAAGTTATTTTTTGTAATGTAGGGCAAACATGCAGTTATAGCAATGAATAATATAATAAACGTTTTTCTTCGACAGCCCTTTTACACAAAGAATAAACCTTAACCATATAAAGCCTAACATATGAAATAAGTCATAAAAAAACCTGCTTAAACATTTTTTTCTACAAAATAATGAAATTTGATGCACATATTGCTTGAAATCAATAATTACTAATTTTTAAATATCAGAAGCAGAAACTTTGTTAATTTTACTTTATCAACTTACTGCTGTCACAAGTTGCGGTGGAGAGGATGATGGAGAGGCGAGAGAGGAGATATATCTATATGCAGGCTTTAATGAAGAAGAAGACATAAGACAACGTGGCATGCCATAAACAAAATCAGCTAATCAACACAAGCTTTACACGGACAACTGACAATGAATGAATATAACAGGAGGGTATAAATACACAAAGGAACTAATGAGGGAATGAAAGACAGGTGAGGATAATCAGGAACAGCTGGTAGTGATGAGGGCAGTACTCTATGGGAGATGTAGTCTAGGAGGAAACTTCAAAAATAAGAGTCAAATGTAAACTTAAGGCAGACAGAATGCGACATTTACACCCCCCATTTACAAGGCGGCTTCGGCACCTAAAGATGGAGGGGCAGGAGGAAACAGGTGACCAAAGGACAGGGGTAGAGTCAGGAGGCCTGGGGGGCGGCCTCAGGGCTGGGACAGAGTCAGGAGGCCTGGGGGGGAAGCCTCAGGGCTGGGACAGAGTCAGGAGGCCTGGGTGGGCGGCTTCAGGGCTGGGACAGAGTCAGGAGGCCTGGGAGACTGAGTCATGAGAGGCAGAGCCAAGGAAGGTGGAGCCATGGAAAGCTTGAGGGACGGAGTCAAAGGAGGCGGAGCCTTAGAAGGCTCTGGGGGAGGAGCCATGGAAGGTGGAACCATGGAAGGTGGAGCCATGAGGCTTGAGGGGGGGAGCCATGGAATGCAGAGCCAGAAGGCAGAGTCATGGAAGGTGGAGCCATGAGAGGCTCGAGGGGCGGAACTGGGGATCCTAGTGCCCGAAGCGTAGCCGAAGACTCGAAGGACCAGGGCAGAGCCGGAGGACCGAGGCAGCACTGAAGGCTCAGAGGACTGAGGTGGAGCTGGGGATCAGAGGACTGAGGCGGAGCCGGTGGGGCTGAGGACCAAGGCGGAGCCAGTGGGGAAGGAGGTCCCTGGTAGAGCCGAAGGCAGAGCCAGGTGACCGACTGACCAAGGTGGAGCTGAAGGGACGAAGGACCCCGGTGACGCCGACAGGCCGACGGCCCACGGTGGAGACGAGGGGATGTAGGGCCAAGGTGATGAAGAGGGTTTGGAGGGCAAAGGCAGGGGGTAGGCAGATCCCCATGTCTGTGGAGTCAACTAGGCCGATGGTCGGCCTGGTGACTTGAGGGGAACAGCTGAACAGAGGGAAGAGGAGGAGGAGCAAATGTCTTAAGTGGAGCCAGTGGAGGAGGAAGGGATAAGGTACAGGACAGAACCAGAGTGTCCAATATTCTGGCTGGAACCAGCAGAGGGTGATGGGTAGTCAGGGTGGGGATCACGGTGGGAATAAAGTCCAGGTCTACCAACTTGGCGAGAGCTGGGTCTGGGACAGACGGGGCAACAGGCTCTGATTCTGGGACAGACAAGGCTACAGGCTCTGGGACGGTCAAGGCTACAGGCTCTGGGACGGTAACCGTGGTAGACATGGGCACTGGCTCATTATCCGTGGCAGGCATGGGCACTGGCTCGTTAACCGTGGCGGGCTTGGGCACTGGCTTGTTAAACGTTGAAGGCGACGAGGGAGGAGCCATGGAAGGCTGGAGGGCATCCATTGTGGGGGGAGATTCAAGGTCCTCATCCTCCTTACCCACAGATAATGGTGAGCCGCTAAGTTTAAGAGCCTCCTCAACATAGTCGGCGAGTGTCCAGTGAGGACCTGTCGGAGGCATCAGCTCCTTCAGTGCACTACTCAGACCAGCCCAGAAGAAATTCACCAGAGCATGGTCATCATAGTGCACCAAATTCACTAGATGGAGAAACTCATGAACGTGATCCTCAACTGGACACTCCCCCTGTTTGAGGAAGATGATCCATACAGCCGCTAGATTCATCCTTATCGGTCAGTTCTTCTGTCACAAGTTGTGGTGGAGAGGATGATGAAGGAGAGGCGAGAGAGGCGATGTATCTATATGCAGGCTTTATTGAAGGTGAAGACATAAGACAATGTAGCGTGCCATAAACAAAATCAACTAACCAACACAAGCTTTACATGGACAAGAACTGACAATGAATGAACATAACAGGAGGGTATAAATACACAAAGGAACTAATGAGGGAATGAAAGACAGGTGAGGATAATCAGGAACAGCTGGTAGTGATGAGGGCAGTGCTCTATGGGAGATGTAGTCTGGGAGGAAACTTCAAAATAAGAGTCCAGGGTAAACATGAGGGAGACAGAACGTGACAACTGCAACTTAACCCAGCCAAGACCGAACTCCTTGTCTTTCCAGCCAACCCTGCTGTTGAACACAACATCACCGTGCAGCTGGGTTCAACTACAGTAATGCCTTCCAAAACGGTCAGAAATCTAGGGGTAACCATTGATAACAAACTAAATTTCACTTACCACATCTCAAACCACGTTGGTGGAATGACCTTCCCAACTCCATCCGTGAAGCTGACTCACTTTCTATCTTCAATAATGGCTAAAAACACATCTTTTCCATGAGCACTTAACCAGTCATAAAAAAAAAACAATTATAATAATAAAAAAATTCTTGTTGCACTTTAATCTGTTTTGAATACTATTCTGATGCTAGTGAAACTTTTTAATAAGGCACTTTTTCGTACCACTGTCTCCTTAAGATGATTCGCTTATGTGTTCCTCTTTTGTAAGTCACTTTGGATAAAAGTGTCTGCCAAATGAATAAATGTAAATGTTATCAAAATCAGCAAAGATTTCACATTAAAAAGATGAGTGCATCATGGCAGCTATTTTGGAAAATTATATAACAAGGTCTTCTACTTCCAGTACAGCTTGAAAACTTTCACCAGGAGACAGTAGACATCTCATACACATCGTGATGATGATGCAGAGGCTTTAGAAAGTAATGTATCAAATATGATACGCATGGCGTTATAAGGTTAAAGAGCTGCTCAAAAAATTTAATTAGAAACAGAAAGGCAAAAGGGTCATATAAGAGGGCTGGGGGCCCTCATAGTCACAGGGACCTGTTGAGGGGGCCTTGAATAAGCTGTGGGGCCCACATATTTACAACCTGGTCTCATAGTGAAAACATGACTACACTGTATATACATTTTTGCAAAACTTGATATATGTGTCTCCAGGTACAATTCCCTGCCATTTCCAGGAGAAATGAACACTTGAGGCGCTACAACAACTTTTATTCACTTTCACTCAAATCATGACTTTATAAATACTTATTTTTCTCTCTGTTACTCAGAACCTGCTATTTTATGATATCGAAACACTTTTATTCAAACACCTCTTTTGAAAAACAACACATTTTTATGCTTTTATTACAGACTCACCTACATATAGACACTTATTCCAACACAGATAGCTTGTGTGGTAGTTCACTTGATAGGGCGTTGGACTTAAGAGTCAAGGCCGAGCTTGAACTCAAGCTGACAGGTGACATTACAGTCATGGAAGCGGCATAAAATGGGGTGGTTGTTTCAGAAAATGAGCTTTTTCATTTTGCTTCTGCATTTTGAAACACTATTGGTTAGATTTAGGCATTGATAAGGTAAGGATGTCTTTTTAACTTCTCGTATAATATTTTAAAACACTAATGGTTGTTTAGGCATTCATTTGATGTGTCTTTTTTAAACGTTTCATTTATATTTTAAACCACTACTGGTTAGGTTTAGGCTGTATGTGTTACAGTATGTGATAGAGAGGTATGTTTAAAAAAAAATGTTTTTAAAACGTAAATTAAAAAAAATAATTTTTAAACGTATATTTTTAACTGCAAAAACGTTCATGTTCATGTTCACGTAAATTTCATGAGACCAGGCTGTATATTTAAGCATATATAAACATTTGTTTTCAAAGTTGAGCACTGGCCCCATTGGCCCAGTCCGTAATTCACCTATGTGTGGCGGACAGAGACCAAAGACAAGAGCACTCTCCTCACTCTTCAGGCTAGTCAATTATAAAGCACTTCCAGATTATTTTAAGGATGTTAAAACTAGGATGATATCATGGAGCATAGTAATGCAATTTACACACATTAAAGCTTACATCACACGTTGATAACCAAATTTAATAGAACAGTATAATCTAACATTTATCGAATGTGAAAAGGACAGCACACTTTGGAAACCAGATCCCATATCTTCTACATGGAAGATGCAGCAGGGATGCAAATGCAAACCATACACTAAATCTTATCGTGCAACAATCCATAGCAAGTTAATCTATTGTGATGACATGCAAGCACACACACAAAAACACACATACACACAAGGTTTTTGTTTTCAATGTCAAATTTATTTCACCTCGCGAAGTGAGGTGTGTATTAGTGCAGGTGTGACCTGTATTAGTGTAGAGTGCAGAGATCAAGAGGCGCTGGTAAAATGTATTACTTACTCTTCTTTGATGACAGCCACCCTCCATTTACTGACAGTAGTAATAAATGGCCTTCATACAACAAGCTGACCCCAAACATTCATCTGGAACATTCTTTATATCCTTCACCTCTGCTTGTTTGGAAACTTTTTTTTAAAGGATATCAGGATGTGAAATATAACATTAACCAACAATAATGCTCACATTTACAGAAGCCCTGAACCGCAAGGTGGAAAAAAAAAAAATTATGGTAAAAAAAAAATAAAAAAAATAGTGTCTCAGTTCCTTCCTGAGCCTAAAAAAAATGTTTTTTTTCTCTCTTCCAAAAAAAAAAAAAGAATACATTTTTCTCTCTTCAAAAATTTTTTTTTTCTCTCTTCAAAAAAAGTTTTTTTTTAAAGATTTTGAGTTCAAGATTACCCAGAAGTCACAAATAACCCCTCCCAATTTACTCAAGGCGTTTTCGCAATAACAGCCAGCCCATGTCCCGGCACGGCAGCTCCGGCAAAAAAATTAGCAGTACCAAACCCCCCCAACAACAGAAATCATTGTACTTTTATAGCTTCACGCCCATACTGCTAATACAAAACAGGTGTGTGTAGCCTACTATTCTTCCCCCCCGGCGGAACCCGGGGAGCGATACTATAGGTGATTCCTCACCCCTCACCAATTTGTTTGGGATGAGCATTTTACATCGGTGTAATCGTCTAGCTCATGTTTAGACAGACCAACAATATTTAGATATTTATTTGACATTCTTCATCTGGAACTCTTCACTTCTGCAGTAGACAGTGTGTTTCAAAAGCATAGACAACTTGTTATATTAAAATATATTATTATAATTAAATTCCACCATGAAAGTCTGCACATGACATCCCTGTTCAGTCACGAGGATTTAATTTATAAATGATCTTTTTGTTTAGAAATTAGATTACTTACAACAATACTAACATTACCAGATGTACCCCTAGCACTTCAAAAGGACAGACATAATAATAATTTCCCCATGTTTCCTGTTTTCCTCAATACATTCCTTCGCTTCCACCATGTAACACTGAGAAAATGGCATAGATGGTTTAGAAAGACCAACAATTTCAAACAAAAAAAAATAACTCCAGTTGTTACACAACAACGAATGCCATATCAAACATATGAAACCTGATTTTGTCTTAAGGTTTGCAAACCCTTAAATAAATAATAAATGTATTATTCAGCTATATAGCAACAGAGAAAGCATTAAAAGCATAAGATTACATGTTTACTTATAGTGGCACCTGGTGGCCAAGGTTGGTACCACATGCATTTTTTTGAGGAGAGAAAGAAAACAATTTAAGACTTAGGCTCAGGAAGGAACTGAGACACTATTTTTTTTTTTTTTTTTTTTCACCTTGCGGTTCAGGGCTTCCGTACACATTAAAACCCACTGATCAGATATTTTGGTAACACTCTACAATAAGGTTCTTTTATTAGCATTAGTTAATGATTTGGTATCACTTTAAGCCTTTATTATCTTGGTTAATATTAATTTATACATTCACAATTGTGTACTGTATGCTCATAATGCATTCATTGCTACCATATACAACTTATAATGTTACTATGTACTAATATGTTAAAATTAACATTAAACGAGAATGAAGAAGTGCTGTAAAAGTATTGTTTATTGTTAATCCATAATAAAGGAAAAGTTCACCTAAAAATGAAAATTCTCTCATAATTTACTCACCCTCATGCCATCACAGATGTGTATGACTTTCCATCTTCCGTAGAACACAAATTAAGATTTTTAGAAGAATATTTCAGCTCTGTAGTGGCCAGAACTTTGAAGCTTCAAAATACACATAAAGTCAGCATAAAAGTAATCCATTCGACTCCAGTTGTTAAATCCATGACTTCAGAAGCGATATGATAGATGTGGTTGAGAAACAGATTAATATTTAAGTCCTTTTTTACTATAAATCTCCACTTTCAAACAGCGCGCTTCTCTCCAAAGAGTTATTTTGTTTTTCAAATGATTTGCATTCTTCGTGCATATCACCACTTATTGGGCAGGGAGGAGAATTTATAGTGAAAAAGGACTTAAATATTGATCTGTTTTTCACCCACATCTATTTTATCGCTACTGAATAGATGGATTTAACCACTGGAGTCGTATGGATTACTTTTATGCTGCCTTTATGTGCTTTTTTGAGATTCAAGGTTCTGGCCACCATTAACGTGAAATATTCTTCTAAAAAGCTTTGTGTGTTTTCTACAGAAGAAAGAAGGTCAGACACATCTGGGATGGCATGAGGGTGAGTAGATGATAGAATTTTCATTTTTGGTGAACTATCCCTTAACTAATGTAATTAAATATATATACAAATACAACTGTATTGTAAGTGCTACGAATATTTCTTTTAAGAAATGCAACCCAAATTAAATCTATTTTTAAGTATTTTTAATGAAAAGCATTTTGTTTTATTTTGTTTTGTAATCACAGGAAATCCAAATCTGAACTAAAACAAAACAAAAATTCCCAAACCTGCTTTGAATAACTTTGAAATATTTACAAACATTTCCTCTGTTAATGCAATAATAAAATTCAACAAACATAGACATAGGAATTAAAAAAGAAATGTAAAAATTAAATAAATTACACTTGACCATCAAAATAAGGGTTGAATCATCTCCTAAAAGTTCTTGTTTTGAGTTTTCTCTTGATAATCAGATGATCACTCTCTTTATCATCTTCACTTCCTCCAATGATCTGTAAAACAATTAATTGAATTTAATACACAATGACAACCCCCTTGTTTTAAAACAAATTAAACAAACTAAAAAGTCATATACTCACCCTCATGTTATGCCAAACCCATATGACTTTCTTACATGTTAGGCAGAATGTTTACTTAGTTCTCATTCACTTTCAATGTATGGAAAAAATATACAATGACAGTGAATGGTGACTGAGGCTATAAGACCCTAACATTCCGCCAAACATCTCCTTTTGTGTTCTGTGGAAGAATGTAAGTTATATGGGTTTGGAACAACATGAGGGTGAGTAAATGATGACAGTTTTCATATTGTGTGAACTTTCCCTTTAAAACAAATGGATAATAAACCTAATTTGTTGAGTTGACAATCTTATAACATGATTCTCATTCATTCATACATGCCTAATGCTTTTCTATTGCACTCTTACATGATTAATGCACAGGACACTTTACTTACAGGATGAGAGGGGATGTCTAGAGGGGATGAAAACTGGGTCTTGAAGAGCTTTCGTTTGGATCTCTTGGGTTTGTTGGTTTCACAAGGACTTTGCGGTTCCGGGGATTTAACATTCACCATGCTCATGATCTTCTTAGCTGAGGAAGGAGTTAAAACTTCGGTCATGCTGAAATACAGTATAAAACACTTTTGGCAGAGCACTCCAATCGATGCCATTGACTGAGTGTAAAATTAAGAGGCAGCGCTGACCTTTGCTCCCAAAGAGGGTTGGAGAGCTCTGGATAAAGTCATCAATCTTTTGCAGGGCTCCGTCTTTTTTACCTTTCAGGCTGGCTGGAGAGTCTTGCTGTTTTAATTGACTCGTCTTTTTGCCTTGCACTGTGGGAGTCTGGTAAGGTGTAAAAAACATAGAACATAACTAACTAAGCGCATTATTGAATAAACATTACAGAGAAAGGCTTATTATGCCACAGGCGCATTAAAGGGGTAGTTCACCCAAAAATTAAAATTCTCTCATTAAGTCACCTCATGATATCCCAGGTGTCTATGACTTTCTTTCTTCACCAGAACACATTTTAAGAAAAATAGAAAAATATCTTAGTTCAGTAGGTCCTTAAAATGCAAGTGAATGGAGACTCTCAATCACAGACAGTCAGCATAAACATCATCGATAAGACTCCAGCAGTTAAATTAATGTCTTCTGAAGTGATACAGTCACTTTTGGCATGAAAAAAGATCCATATTTAAGTACTTTTTAAACTATAATCAAACTCTTCCGGTAAACTTCACGGTAGGGTGGAGTTCAAGCAGTCTCTTGTGTGATGTATTCCGTTGCCATGATACAGATGTAATCTCATGTTCTACTCTCAGTTGAGACATTCAGAATTAGCACAAAAACGCACCATTGTGAGTAAAGAAACTGATAAAAACAGATCTAAACCAAAATCAACGAAGCTTCTGTACAGCTTTCCTCCTTCTCACTTGTAAACAGCGCTGCTGTTCCGGCTGTGACGCACGTGACTCAGAGTAAATAATAAGAGCATTTTCATTTCTGGGTGAACTTTCCCTTTAATGGGAATGAAAGTCATGCATTTGGCATCTCAATAGACTGCATGTTCTCCCCATTGTTCACCCTGAGCCGTCTGTTTTTTCGATTTTCTGACTCCACCGAGTTCTAAAACAATAGCAAACACTCATGAAAGTTCTTTGTTTATCTTTTGTATTGTGTATTGTAAATTAATGTACAGTTGACAAATAATTGAAGAACTCAGTGTTTCCCACAGGATTTAGTGAGACTGTGGTGGGTGGACCTCGGACCCACTACAAAATTTTGTACATTTTAAAGTTAAATGCATCAATCTGGTGCACTCTGAGAGCAAAATTAAGAGGCTAGATCGATGAAGGACTTTGTGCTCTTGTAAACAATTTTGTGCTCTAGTAGTAATTTAATCATAAACACATTGGTTGTATAGATATGCAAGACTCGACATTAAGCATTGTCATGTGCTTGTCCTTCGGACAAGTAAATTGGTCATTCACTTGTCTGAGTAAACATGTTACTTGTCTGGAGAGAAAAACAAAAGAAAGGATGTAAGAAAGAAAAAAAAAGAAAAGCCTCCATCATCATCATCATTTAAACCTAATAGGGATTAAGAACACAGTGCAGAAAGATGGTGAATCATTACTCACCCTCAAGCCTGTATGAATTTCTCTCTTCTGAGGAAGACAAAATTATATTTTTGGCAGAATGTTAGTCAGTCACTATTCATTGTCACTGCATCTTTTTTTTTTCTCTCCATAAAATAAAAGTGAATTGAGACTGAAACTAACATTCTCCCTAACATCTCCTTTGGAGTTCCACGGAAAATAGAAAGTCAGACCGGTTTGGAACAACATAAAGGCGAGTAATAATGACAGAATTTTTGGTAACACTTTACAATAAGGTTCCATTCATTAACATTAAATAATGCATTAGCTATCATGAACTAACAATGAACAATATTTTACAGCACTTATCAGTCTTAATGTTAGTTACTAAAAAATAAAAATTGTTAGTTCATGAAGTAATGTTAACATATACAACCTTTTATTTAAATGTATGAAAATGTATTAATATACTGTATGTTGGAATTTACATTAACCAAGATTAATAAATTATATAAAAGTTGTTCATGTTAACTGATGTAGTTAACTAACATTAACAAATGGAACCTTTTTGTAAAGTGTTACCAAATTTTAATTTTTTAGTGAATCATCTCTTTGAGAGTACAAGGCAATTCTCACCAGTTGCATTAAAACGGCTGTTTAATATTGACAAACTGCATTGAAAATGTTAACAGATAAAATCCTGAGAGAACCTAGCTGCTAAATCAGTTGTTTTATATTCAAAACAGATATGCATATTAAAGATAGATAATATGTTTTCATTGTGTGTAATTTATTGAAGTTATAGTATTAATATTAATATTATTACAATGTATATTGTTCACACGGCAGGAAAATACCTCGGATACATACATTAGATGGAGCTCTATCAAGATGAGAGATGTAACGGGTGCACAAGTCTGTTTTAAGCATTTCTCTTCACTCTACAGATGGTATTATTACACAAAGCATTTTTGCAATTTCTGCCTTTCTTGCTGTATTATGAGGGAGCACCACGATGTGATGAGACAAATTTAGATTTCACCAAAGTTGCACGCTTGCGATGAAGACAGCTTTGTTTTTGTTTTATTTTCTCCCCAAGTTGGAATGCCCAATTACCAATGCGCTCTAAGTCCTCGTGGTGGCATAGTGACTCGCCTCAATGGGTGGCAGAGGACGAATCTCAGTTGCCTCTGCCTTTGAGACCATCAATCTGCGCATCTTATCACATGGCTTGTTGAGCGCGTTACCGCGGAGACCTAGCGCTTGTGGAGGCTTCTTGCTATTCTCCGCACCATCCACGCACAACTCACCACGCGCCCCACCGAGAGCGAGAACCACATAATAATGACCACGAGGAGGTTAACCCAATGTGACTCTACCCACCCTAGCAACCGGGCCAACTGGTTGCTTAGGAAGCCTGACTGGAGTCACTCAGCACGCCCTGGATTCGAACTTGCGACTCCAGGTGTGGTAGTCAGAGTCTTTACTTGCTGAGCTACCCAGGCCCCTGAAGACAGCTTTGTTGATTATAAACAGGAGCAATTGTTTTATCGCATCGCTTGCTTATAGAGACGTGGTACAACACCATTCGCATGTCCAATTAACAGGTTTATACCCATTTATATCTGTTTAGTCAAATCTAAAATACAGTAAATATGCGCTTCCCCACTGCTCGCACTCACAAGCTGCTGAACGCTGCATGAGTGAAGGCGAGAGGGAGAGAGGGAGACACAATAAAGAGAATTCCCCGCATTTTGAAAGTGAGACAAGCGGGAATGATTAAAACTGTGCTCAATCCCGCGCTATTTAGCTAACGTTCGTTATTGAGATTTTAATCAGGTACTTGTCCAGTCGGCCAAGTAAAATTCCGGAGGGGGGCTGACTGACTGGGAGTAAGAGATGCTTTGCCGAAGCAACGGCGCAAAACACAATATTAGAGATCTTTTATGTTATTATGAGAAGGGTAAAAATATTTTCGGTTCATTATGAAACTGTGGCGGGACAAATTTGACAGTGGCGGGCCACCACAGTCTAGGTAATTAATGGGAAACACTGAGAAGATATAACTTTAGCTTCTAACAAGTTTCTTGTTTTCACTTGTGTTCAGGAAACCGGCCTATAAAGAGTTTAAGTGCGATAAATACACTCCAGGATGTTTCCAGTCTTTATAATAACTTGATAACAATTTTTGAAAATAATTTTGATTCAAGGATTCACTGATGAATCAGCTAATGATTCATTAACACCCATTCATGAACAGGTTCGACTGATTCATTGACATAAACTGTTTAAAAGAGAAATTTACTCACAAATCAAACATCAAGTAGCATGCAGGTTTTACTCTACACAGGAGCAATATCAAGCCGATCTAGAGCTATATATATATATATATATATATATATATATATATATATATATATATATATATATATTCTCTATAGAAATTTCACTGACTTTTAATACCATGGAAACCCTTAGATATTCCTATATGGAGGTTTCTGTGTACCTCCATCCCTGGGCTCTTTCTCTTTCTGGCTGTACATCTGAGTTTGATTGCGACAGACTCTTCCTCTCCTGGTCTTCTGACATTCATTCGGTCAGGTTTAAGTGGGGTGAAACTGATTTCCAGCTCAGGTTTGGGGAAGTGCTCGTCTCTTAGACTCTTCGTGGAGAGGACAGAGGAGTCCTGTACTGCCACCTTCTTACAGTAATCACCAACAAGTATACAGATATAATGCAACAGAATGCACAGCAACTGATTATCCAGACACCAGAACTATTCCCATCTTTACGTGCTGTTTGCATTTTGCATTGTCTGATATCACTCTACTGACCTCTTGTGTTGGACAAAAAAAGTTGCCTTCATTCTCTGCCTTCAAATTTAAAGCCTGTTTAGGACTGTCATCTTTCTGGCTTTCAGATTTAAGAGAAGCAGCCAAATCATCTTTTTCCCTTTGTAATTTTAAAATGGTTTCTTGCTTCTCAGCCAGCTGCTGCTTTAAGAATTCCTGTAATCAATATACAAGGAAGTGAGAAATACATTCAGTATTAAATATAAAGTTTCAAATTCAAAATTATTCTATATTAAACTGCTACAAAAAAAACAAACAAACAAAAAAAAACATCTGAACCTGAAGTATTCCTCATTCCAAACTGCAACTTGGGTTAATTTAATTTAAGTATGTTAACTCTAAAAATATTTTTGGTCTTATTTAGTTTAGTAGTTCTATCACCATGACTAGCTACTGGTAAACTATAGTATTCTTGGCAACAACCTTATAATTCCTAATTATTTTAATAATTCCACATCTTAATTTGTGCTTGACTGATACATCGGTCAGGTTAATTAATTGGCTGATATTTGGCCATTTTGAGATGTGACTGCTTGATTGGCTGAAAACCAGAAGTGGTTGTTCTGTTTTCAAATATATTTTCTTGTTAATTTTGAGAAAGCATTATGTAGAATAAGTGTTCATTTAAATTCTGGAATTTTGTGTATATCTTATTACATTTATTACATTACAAACGTTAAATTGTATTATATATTAGAGACGAACAGATAGTGGATTTCACCCATAGCAATAAATAAGGTGATGAAAAAGGCCGATAATCTATACATCAGCTCTCATGTGAGAGCTGGTGGGCACTGAGGTCCTGGCGTAAGGATTCAATGGTTTTGGACTGACTAGAAGACTGTGCTTGATTTTAAAATCGATTTATAGAAAGTTAACAACATTTCTTCCTTATCATGATGAGCACAGACGTAGATGCTACAAGAGTCTGTAATAAAGAAAATCCCAGTAATAACCAAGAAAAAGATTTGGTGCATATGCAGGACTTTAAACTATAAAGAAGCATGAATCACACCAGCTCTGTTACAATACTCTATAGTTAAGTGAACTAAGAAAACAAAATTAATCTTTTTATAGCCTATATACTCACCAAATGAAGGGTTTTGTTTATATATATTTCACCAGATGAGGTTTCAAGTTTTTATTTCACCTCTAGAGGCAGCTGTTATAATGTAGAACCAAGCCGTTCTAACTATAGATTCCTCTATAAAAAATAAAATAAAAAAATATTATATATATATATATATATATATATATATATATATATATATATATATATATATATATATATACACACACAGGGTTGGGGAGTAATGGAGTACATGTAACAGGATTACGTATTTAAAATACAAAGTATAAGTAACTGTATTCCACTACAGTTACAATTTAAATCATTGGTAATTAGAATACAGTTACATTCAAAAAGTATTTTGATTACTGAAGAGATTACTTTGCATTTTATTGTCATTTGTTTCATTTAATATTTCGTCCTTTCAGATGGAAAACATTTATACATATAAATGATGTGATCCAAAGTGCATTTGAACAGCGGTGAAACACTTTCTTATGATGTGTTACATTCATACGAGCAGACAGAGAAGTAAGTTTGAAGTAAGTATGGAGCAGAAGAAATAGAAATAAACCTTGTGTAACTTGTTAGCTTTACACTAAGCTGAAATGCTATTTCTAGCTATTTTACATGCACGTTACCAGGAACGATCAAATTTGATAATCAAGAAAATTCATGTTGGATCATAATTTCTTTTTTTCTAGTAAGACCTTTGATATTAGGGCAAAAATCGTATTCTTGATAATAATTTTTGTATTGTTTTCCTGTAAAAAGATCTAAAACTCCTTAAAACAGGATCAATTTGACACTGCATAAGATATTTCGGTTTTTCAGAGAATGTATTTTTAATATGTGTATTTTGTCTTACTGTACTGGCAGAATTTTTATAGTCAAAACAAGTGAAAAAATCTACCAGTGCTGAAGAAGTAATCCAAAGTATTTAGAATATGTTACTGACCTTGAGTAATCTAACAGAATATGTTACAAATTACATTTTACAGCATGTATTCTGTAATCTGTAGTGGAATACATTTCAAAAGTAACCCTCCCAACCCTGTGTGTATATATATATATATATATATATATATATATATATATATATATATATACAGGTGCTGGTCATATAATTAGAATATCATCAAAAAGTTGATTTATTTCACTAATTCCATTAAAAAAGTGAAACTTGTATATTATATTCATTCATTACACACAGACTGATATATTTCAAATGTTTATTTCTTTTAATTTTGATGATTATAACTGACAACTAAGGAAAATCCCAAATTCAGTATCTCAGAAAATTAGAATATTGTGAAAAGGTTCAATATTGAAGACACCTGGTGCCACACTCTAATCAGCTAATTAACTCAAAACACCTGCAAAGGCCTTTAAATGGTCTCTCAGTCTAGTTCTGTACGCTACACAATCATGGGGAAGACTGCTGACTTGACAGTTGTCCAAAAGACGACCATTGACACGTTGCACAAGGAGGGCAAGACACAAAAGGTCACTGCAAAAGAGGCTGGCTGTTCACAGAGCTCTGTGTCCAAGCACATTAATAGAGAGGCGAAGGGAAGGAAAAGATGTGGTAGAAAAAAGTGTACAAGCAATAGGGATAACCGCACCCTGGAGAGGATTGTGAAAAAAACCCATTCAAAAATGTGGGGGAGATTCACAAAGAGTGGACTGCAGCTGGAGTCAGTGCTTCAAGAACCACTACGCACAGACGTATGCTAGACATGGGTTTCAGCTGTCGCATTCCTTGTGTCAAGCCACTCTTGAACAACAGACAGCGTCTGAAGCGTCTCGCCTGGGCTAAAGACAAAAAGGACTGGACTGCTGCTGAGTGGTCCAAAGTTATGTTCTCTGATGAAAGTAAATTTTGCATTTCCTTTGCAAATCAGGGTCCCAGAGTCTGGAGGAAGAGAGGAGAGGCACACAATCCACGTTGCTTGAGGTCCAGTGTAAAGTTTCCACAGTCAGTGATGATTTGGGGTGCCATGTCATCTGCTGGTGTTGGTCCACTGTGTTTTCTGAGGTCCAAGGTCAACGCAGCCGTATACCAGGAAGTTTTAGAGCACTTCATGCTTCCTGCTGCTGACCAACTTTATGGAGATGCAGATGTCATTTTCCAAAAGGACTTGGCACCTGCACACAGTGCCAAAGCAACCAGTATCTGGTTTAAGGACCATGGTATCCCTGTTCTTAATTGGCCAGCAAACTCGCCTGACCTTAGAAAATCTATGGGGTATTATGAAGAGGAAGATGCGATATGCCAGACCCAACAATGCAGAAGAGCTGAAGGCCACTATCAGAGCAACCTGGGCTCTCGTAACACCTGAGCAGTGCCACAGACTGATCGACTCCATGCCACGCCGCATTGCTGCAGTAATTCAGGAAAAAGGAGCCCCAACTAAGTACTGAGTGCTGTACATGCTCATACTTTTCATGTTCATACTTTTCAGTTGGCCAAGATTTCTAAAAATCCTTTCTTTGTATTGGTCTTAAGTAATATTCTAATTTTCTGAGATACTGAATTTGGGATTTTCCTTTAGTTGTCAGTTATAATCATCAAAATTAAAAGAAATAAACATTTGAAATATATCAGTCTGTGTGTAATGAATGAATATAATATACAAGTTTCACTTTTTGAATGGAATTAGTGAAATAAATCAACTTTTTGATGATATTCTAATTATATGACCAGCACCTGTGTGTATGTGTGTGTGTGTATATATATATATATTGCCATAGATTTTTGCAGATAACTGAAAAGCAACTATCTGCACCGATTAATTGGTAAATGGTAAAACCAATATAATTGGTCTTCCTCTATTATATATCATAATTATATTGGCCACCCTGCTCTCTAGATATCGATATTAGCATAACATAAAAAACATATTGGTAATCTTAACCACAGTCTGGCTAATGCACAGACAGAATAGAGTGTTTATTTCAAAGCCGAGCACTTCCAAAAGCAGACCACCATTTTAAAGCCTTGCTTAGGTCAGTGAAAACCTCTTTTCTGGTCTGCTATGTATACCCTAACACAGTCGTGTTATTCCTCCTGATGGCATGTCACTTGAAAAGCTGGAATGATATTAACCCAGGAACCTGCTGCATAAATAAATTACTACTCTGGGCTAAATCCTCCCCTCTAGCCTGGGATAAAGAAAATAACGAGCCAGGGAAAGAGAGATGAAAAGGCTGATCCCATTACCAGCTCCAGATGCAGCCTGCCATGCTGGTTGCCCTCTAGTCGCCCTGTCGCCTGGGCCAATCTCTCCTCTTCCCCCACGGCTCCATCCATCCCCTTTTCCTGCCTCCTTTCCTGCTTATCATCTGCCTGCTCCTCATTAGGCAGCTGAAACATCAAAAGAAATAATTTGCTATTACTGCCAGCTTCCTACACAGTTATGAAGTCAAGGGGATTAAAGAGTTCTAGGTTCTTACCTTTGTGCTTTCCACAGGTCTGCTCTGCTCCTCATGCTGGGGTTTATCATAGACACCAACACTTTCTTTCTGACATATCTCCTGCAGTTTTGCCAGATCTAAGTTCAGATTAAAATTCTCTCATCATTAACTCACCCTCATGCAATCCCAAATGTACACTCACTGAGCACTTTATTAGGTACACCATACACCTACTTATTCATGTGATTATCTAATTAGCCAATCATGTGGCAGCAGTGCAGTGCATAAAATCTTGCAGATAGGGGTCAGGAGCTTCAGTAAATATTCACATCAACCATCAGAATTGGGAAAAAATTTGATCTCAGTGATTTCGATCGTGGCATGATTGTTTGGTGCCAGATGGGCTGGTTTGAGTATTTCTGTAACTGCTGATCTCCTGGGATTTTCATGCACAACGGTCTCTAAAGTTTACTCAGAATGGTGCCAAAAACAAAAAACATCCAGTGAGCGGCAGTTCTGTGGACAGAAACACCTTGTTGATGAGAGAGGTCAATGGAGAATAGCCAGAAAGGTTCAAGCTGACAGAAAGGCTATGGTAACTCGGATAAATTCTGTGTGCAACTGTAGTGAGCAGAATAGCATCTCAGAATGCACAACACATTGAACCTTGAGAAGGATGGGCTACAACAGCAGAAGGCCACGTGGGGCACTTTATTAGGACTATCGTGTTCCTATCTCCATCGTGATGAGAGATTTTCATTTTTAAGTGATCCATCCCTTTAAAATTAATACATATGACAGTATGGTAACAAATTTACAAACCTGTTTCTGTAGCTGTTCATTCTGCACTTTAGCCTCACATAACTGATCTCTGACATCTGTTCGCTCTCTCTCCACTTGCTGCAAATCATAACTCATGGTCTTGATTTTATTAAGGTCATCATTCACAAGTTTTCTTGACCTGTAAAAAGATTAAAATGGTCACTAATGCAGACCTGCTTCTTGATTTCCATTATACCATTATTCTTAGTTCCATGTTGTATGAACTCTTTTAGTAGTTATTGCTTATCATACAAGACATCTTATAACACTCAACCGAATTGGCTTTAAGTTTTCAGAAAGTCTAAATAAGACATGAGGACCTACTTCAAAAGTTCTTGAGCTTTATTCTCAAAATTCTGCGTCTTTTCGAGCGAGATCATTCTCCATCTCATTTATTCTCTCCTCTATCTCATCTCGTGCCTTATAGATCTCATTCTCTACTAGCAATCTCACTACATTCAGAACCTCCTCGTGCTGGTTCAGTTTGCTCAGCGTTTGCATGAGTTTATCAAGCAGAGTTTTCCAGTTCATCCAGCCTCCCCTGCTGCTGTTTCAGAGCAGTCAGCTCTTCCAGCAACTCAGAGTCACTTCTTATTTGGGCCATGGCGAGCTTCTCAGCTTCATATCGGCTCAGCTGGTTCTGGTAATCTTGCACCTGGGCATCTCGCTCACGTCTAAGCCCACTGCAGAGTTCTTCCAGCTGGCACATTTTCTCTCTGGTCTGGCTGACCTCCTGTGCTAGGTTATTGATCTGTCTGTCCTTCTCCTGAGATAACTCCACCTTCATCTTGCATTCATGAGGGAGAGCCTCAGTTTGGACACATGAGAGCTGGTAGGCACTGAGGTCCTGGCGTAAGGATTCAATGGTTTTGGACTAACTGCAAGACTCTTCTTCATGTTCCTTAATCAGAGCTTTGGCTGCATCAAGTTCTTCTGAAAGGTCATTGGCCATCTTGGTCTGACTGCTCAATTCCATCTGAATAGTTTTGAGCTTTGAGCTTGTCTTATCAGCTGCTTGCTGAAGTAGATGCAGCTCATTGGCAAGAGCCTTGTTCTCTTTTGTGACTTTGGTGACCTCTGCTCGCTCTATTACTAGGGAGGAAACATGTGTATGCATCTGCTTCGCCAGTCTATCAGAGAGATCACACACTTTTTTCTCAAGTGAACACTGCTCAAGTTTACGTTCATTCAGCTGGTCGTCTTTCATTTTGAGTTCTTGCTGGAGCTGTTGAATTTCCTGGGATTTAATTTCTTCCTCTCTAGGAACACTGCAACCATTCAGCACACAGTTACAGTTATTTCTGAGATGTAGGATTTCCTCTTTGATACTGTTATTTAATGCCCTCTATATATGGGGAAAGAATAGAAAAACTGGGTAATTATCATCAAAAATAAAATAAAATATGTATTTTATATGTACAGTGGCCCCATCAGTATTTGGATACTTAAAGGGATAGTTCACCCAAAAATGAAAATTCTCACATCATTTACTCACTCTCATGCCATCCCAGATGTGAATGACTTTCTTTCATCGGCTGCACACAAACAAAGATTTTTAGAATATTTCTCAGCTCTGTAGGTCCATACAATGTAGTTGAATAGGTGCTAACATTTTGAAGCTCCAAAATCAACATGAGGGTAACATAAAAGTACTCCAGACAACTCCTTTTTTTCTATAAATTCTCCTCCCTACTCAATCAATCTGCACTTCACTTTCACTTTCTCCTTCTACTGTTTTTGGTGATTCACATTCTTCGAGCATTTCGCCCCCTACTGGGAAGGGAGGAGAATTTAAGATAAAAAAAATGACTTAAATATTGATTTTTCTCACCCACACCTATCATATCATATCTGAACACATGGATTTAACCACTGGAGTCATATGGATTACTTTTATGCTCCCTTTATGTGGATTTTGGAGCTTCAAAATTTTGGAACCCATTCACTTGCATTGTATGGACCTACAGAGCTGAGATACTCTTCTAAAAATCTTAATTTGTGTTCTGCAGAAGAAAGAAAGTCATACATATCTGGGATGGCATGAGGGTGAGTAAATGATGAGAGAATTTCCATTTTTGGGTGAACTAATCCTTTAAGTCACACTAAAATGACAGAATGTCATTGCATTAGAAACAAAATATCCAACCAAGTGGTATCTGCGAACAAATGATGTTAGATCTTTTCTCTGAAAAATTTTTTTTTTCTCAGCCATTTGCATTTACTTTTAACGAACTGTGGCCGGTTACATGAAACTGTTCTAGACTAGTCTTACAAGTTAGTTAGGTCATAACTTCTTCAGTCAGTTGCATAAAAATTTTGATTTGTCCAATTTGAGACCAAAATGTAAGACAGCATACCCCTAGGCTAAATTTTTCAGCGGCCACCCAAGCAAAATGTCAGGCCATAAATTTAGCACTTATAAACTGCAGAATGCGAGACGAATATTTAATGATATTCATCTCGTGTTTGGCGATTTACATCATCACCCTTTCTGAAAAGCATCACGATTTCACTGTAGTAACAGTAAGTGTGATATTTTGACAAAAATGTTTAAAGTTACTGTAAATAAACTATTATTGGAAATCTATTGGACGTGGGTACAGTCAGAATATTATAACTAGTCCAATAAATAATAATAAGCTGTTAATTAAATAAGTTAGTTTAGTTTGATTCCACATACCATTAATCTTACAGTTCAATCAATATCCTTTTATTTTAAACATTGCCCACCATATCTACTCAGTTTAATAAAAAAATACATGTCTTGTATTACACATTAAATTCTTTCTTCTGCAGACACAAATTTAGATTTCTAGAAAAATATCTCAGCTCTGTTGGTCCATGCAATGCAAGAGAATGGTGATCAGATCTCAGACAGTCCAAAAAACATAAACATAAAAGTAACCCATACGACTGCAGTGGTAAAATCCATATATTCAGAAGCGATATGAAAGGTGTGGATGAGAAACAGATCAATATTTAAGTTCTTTTTTACTGTAAATCTACACTATCACTTACACTTACACATTCTGCTGTGGAAGTGACTTTCACTTTCACATTTAGTCACCTACTGGTTGGGACTGGTCAAAGGTGGGGATTTATATTTACATCATATCGCTTCTGAAGACATGGATTTAACCACTGGAGTCAGTGGTGATTTGGTGATTCACATTCTTCAAGCATATCGCCCCCTACTGGGAAGGGAGGAGAATTTATGATAAAACAATTACTTAAATATTGATTTTTCTCACCCAAACCTATCATATCATATCTGAACACATGGACTTAACCACTGGAGTCATATGGATTACTTTTATGCTCCCTTTATGTGGATTTTGGAGCTTCAAAATTTTGGCACCCATTCACTTGCATTGTGTGGAACTACAGAGCTGAAATATTCTTCTAAAAATCTTCGTTTGTGCTCAGCATAAGAAAGAAAGTTGTACACATCTGGGATGGCATAAGGGTGAGTAAATTATGAGAAAATTTTCAGTTTTGGGTGAACTAACCTTTAAGTGTCCAAGTACTCTTTGGGGCCACTGAATCTCCTGTTGGTTAAAAACTCAAAGTTATTAATAAAGCTTCTAAGAGATTCTACTATGAAGACAAAGTATGACTGCACTCGGGTTAGCATATACAATCCTAAACTTACATCTTTAGTAGCTACCTCAACATTTTGGTCCAAAGCACTCTGCAACTTGGAGATCATGTCATCTTTCTCCTGACAGACTGACATGAGTTCTTGACATCTCTCTTTCTGGTTTACATAATTCTAAAGTGGGCAAAAAACAAACAATACCACACACAAGAAGCCATGCAGTCCATGTAAACAAAAATCAATTAACAATTAACTTCAAATGTTAAAAGGGAAACTTCAGTTAAGTTTTACCCTATTTGCCTCTAGAAGCTGTTCGCTTGAATCCTGTGTCTGAACACACATTGCTTCGATCTCTAAAAAGAAAAAGAAAAAAGCTGTCATATGTACAGACAGTGTTATTTACAATTTTTGTAAGATATTTTAAGGCCATTCACTGAATAAAAAAAAACAAATAAAAAAAAACAGACAGACAGACAATTCAAAATTCTTTCTGTAAATTTTAGATAAAAAAATTATAAACATTAGGAACATTCATACAGTAAAGGATGCTAATCGGGATTAGAAGTGAAGAAAAGGGGAGAAAATAAAGTTCTATGGCACCCTCGAGAAAATAAATTATGAGATAGACGTGTGAATTTGGGGGAAGAAATTAAATGATCATTAAATCTGATGGTCAGCTCACAAGACCGCAGTTTCTATGTTGTATTTTTCACATTGCAAGAGCAGAATAAAAAGAAAAAGCCATTACTTTGCAACAGCGCTTGGTAGGACTAAAACAGCTCTTGCCACAGAAATTCTTGTGAGAATCAATGTCATATTGAAAATACCCAATATTTTAAATACAATATTTTATTAATGGATAACAAGAACACGGCAGAAAATGTACAACCCAGTCTCTCAAAGTGACAGATTATGATTATTTGCAGGAAATGAAGAAGAAAGTTTTTCCCCTTTATGGAAACGGAACACACCCTTAGTTTTAAGACTGAGAAGTTGTTGGCTTTTGTGAAGCTCCTCACTCATCTTCTCCAGCTGTGTCCTCAGATGGCTGACTGTGAGTGAGTCAGGGACGTTTGTCAGGCACGTCTGTACATTCTCTGAATTTCACTTTATCTTAAGCAGATCATCTCGCATTGCCTCGATCATGCTGTCCAAAAGCTCAAACTGAGCCTCCTTGAATAATGAAAGGGAGAAGAAATTAGATTTTCCAATGCCATGTGTTCTATTATTAGTCTTTTCTGCTTTATATAGCTTCAGTATATCATTATTTAAAAATGTGTGCCTAGCTACAGATGTGGTCTGTTGGTTCCCAACACTCTTCTTCAGTCAATCACATGCTGATGAATACATAACACAGACTATTTGTTCTTGCACATTATTCCTCTTCTACATCTCAGCCATTCCTTTTCATTCATAAATCATAATGTTGGCTGCTTTCCATGATTAAAAACATTGCACAGATAGCAGCATTATCGAGACATTTATTCATGGCCGTCGAGATAAACATAATTGGGTGGAAGTATTAGCTTGAATGGTAACACGTCAACAAAGCAAGTGATAGCAAGTGCTAAATTCTCCACCAGAAAGCCTTCCATGTCAAAGAGCAATAAAGTATATATACTGTATTAAGGTCTTTCTATAATCATAAAGTATTGCACAAGACTACAAAACACTTACACCATTAGCAAGCTTTAAGTGGCGTTCACACATTGTAGCAACAAAGCGACCAGAAGTAAATCATTTTCAATGAGAGTTGGCGTCATGAGTACCAGCGACCAACTGCAATGCATTGTGGCCATGTCCAGTGATGCAGCAAAATTGAGAAGTTTAATTTTATACAAATAAGCAATGGTGTGATGTGCCGACTACTAATAGGAATGAAGAGCACACAAGATCTGTCTCCAGTGAGATAACTATAGTTGAGTGCAGGCCAGGTGAAGGAGAAGTTAATGTTACTGTGAGCAGTTTCACTGTTCTATATGATTTGCATATGCCCACATGCAGGGATGTAATTATAAAATGATGCATAAAAACCGTGTCAAGCATTCTAAGTGAGTTCAACTCATGCACTGATAATCGTTTATCTTGTTTATCTGATGCATTATGTGCTGCGACAATTTATATTCAAACACTTTCTCCTCCAGAATGTTAATTTTTAGAGGAAAGAAAACTGATTTCTTGTCAAATTAGAATGACATCTTATTTTTACCAGCAATGCAACCCATTTGTGCTAAGATTGGAAAGTTGTGTAGCTTTTCAAAAGGCACTTTATTTGGTCCCCAATCTTTTATGCAACCATCTGTATTCACCTTTGCTGCATTCTCATCAGAGCTCACAGCCGTCATTTCCCTGACTGTCCGGTTGACCAGATTCTTAAGTATCTCTAGCCTCCTTTCTGCTCTTTCCTCAACAATTTCCTTCTCTCTTTGGAGACGTTCACTGAAACATTAAAAAGGAGCAACAGAAATTAGTGCATTTTTAATAAAAATCTTACTGACTTTTTTTTGTTGTAAAATGTAGTGTTTTACTTGTAATCTTTTTCCATGTTCGAGAACAGCTCCATAAACTCTGCAGTGACTTCTTCACGAATTCGAGATTCTAGAGCCAGTTTTTCAGACTCTCCTATGGACAGCTTCTCTTTGAACTCTTCAATTGTCAGCTGAAACTGTGGAAGATAGATTACAGTTGAAAATAATATTGAAAACGTAAAAAAATAAAAAAATAAATAAAAGATATTTATTAGGGCTGGGTGTTGTATTGAATATTTACAATATATTCACAATAATATTGCAGCCAACATAAAATTAAGCAACATTGTGATAATTTAAATGCATATTTTATTTTGCCTTTAAGTGTCCTAAAGGATTATTAGACTCATTTTGCGATCCTTCCTTGTCTCGTGACTTAAAAAATGTGGCAACAGCTGGTAAAGTTGATCACTGTTTATTAACTAATCTATTTACAACTCTGATTCAAAGCTTTGATTGCATCATTACTCATAAATGTTCACACGTATTTGTGGGGTACTTTCCATGTATCAAAATGTTTCAGTTAACTTTTAATTTGGTAAATATTGCCATTTATTATTGTTATAATTGTGCATATAAATGAAGATGATTAAATATCATTCTTTCAACATACAGTTATGCTCAAAATTTTACATACCCTGGCAGAAATTGTGAAATTTTGGCATTGATTTTGAAAATATGACTGATCATGCAAAAAAACTGTCTTTAATTTAAGGATAGTGATCATATGAAGCCATTTATTATCACATAGTTGTTTGGCTCCTTTTTAAATCATAATGATAACAGAAATCACCCAAATGGTCCTGATCATAAGTTTACATACCCTTGAATGTTTGGCCTTGTAACAGACACACAAGGTGACACACACAGGTTTAAACGGCAATTAAATGTTAATTTCCCACACCTGTGGCTTTTTAAATTTCAATTAGTGTCTGTGTATAAATAGTCAAGGAGTTTGTTAGCTCTCACGTGGATGCACTGAGCAGGCTAGATACTGAGCCATGGGGAGCAGAAAAAACTGTCTAAAGACCTGCATAACAAGGTAATGGAACTTTATTAAGATGGAAAAGGATATAAAAAGATATCCAAAGACTTGAAAATGCCAGTCAGTACTGTTCAATCACTTATTAAGAAGTGGAAAATTCGGGATCTCTTGATACCGAGCCAAGGTCAGGTAGACCAAGAAAGATTAATTGTTCAGGATAAAAAGAAAAACCCACAGGTAACCTCAGGGGAAATACAGGCTGCTCTGGAAAAAGACGGTGTGGTTGTTTCAAGGAGCACAACGACGATACTTGAACAAAAGTGAGCTGCATGGTCGAACTGCCAGAAAGAAGCCAATGCCACAAAAAAGCCCAGTTACAATATGCCTGACAACACCTTGACACGCCTCACAGCTTCTGGCACACTGTAATTTGGAGTGATGAGACCAAAATAGAGCTTTATTGTCATAACCATAAGCGCTATGTTTGGAGAGGGGTCAACAAGTATTGTGCTCCTTGAAACAACCACACCGTCTTTATAAAGTTCCATTACCTTGTTACGCAGGTCTTTTGACAGTTCTTTTCTGCTCCCCATGGCTCAGTATCTAGCCTGCTCAGTGCATCCACGTGAGAGCTAACAAACTAATTGACTATTTATACACAGACACTAATTGCAATTTAAAAAGCTTCAGGTGTGGGAAATTAACCTTTAATTGTCATTTAAACCTGGGTGTGTCACCTTGTGTGTCTGTAACAAGGCCACACATTCAAGGGTATGTAAACTTTTGATCAGGGCCATTTGGGTGATTTCTGTTATCATTATGATTTGAAAAGGAGCCAAACAACTATGTGATAATAAATGGCTTCATATGATCACTATTCTTAAATAAGACAGTTTTTTGCATGATCAGTCCTATTTTCAAAATTAATGCCAAAATTTCACAATTTCTGCCAGGGTATGTAAACTATTGAGCACAACTGTATGTAAAACATGCCTTGATTATTTTCAACTAGATATTTTACTGCCAATTTCAAAACAAATACATCAAAATTGAAATATAAAATATCATGAAAATCTGAATATATATATAAATGAAACCTTGAATAGCTCAGCTTGACCTTCTTCTGCAGCCTCTAGCACAGTATATTCCTCCATGCTATCATCATCAGTCTCCGCCTCTTCCTCATCCATTTTCTCATCATCTTCATCCTCCTGCACGTCCTCTAAGGTCATCTCCCAGCCCATCAGCAAGCTTCTCCTGGTCCAGTCCTTCTTGTCTGCATTATTGATTATCATGGACACATCCCTGGCAGACCTTTTGAGCACAATGCCAGGAGCTGGTTTTGGATTGAGGACCATTACCTATATGGCAGTGAAGAGAAAAAGCAAAAGAGCTAAATAAAAAGGCAAAGAATCACAAACTGCTTTAGATTAGTGGTTCTATTTTAAGATAATTTGAAGCTGTCAAGTCCAAAAGGTTCCTACTGACCTTCTGAGCTGAAAATTTGAGGACATTCAGGGTTTCATCGTACATGGAAGCACACAGGTTTATATTAATGATCATGCAGGCTTTTCCATGGCCAGAAAAGAAACCCTGCAAATTATGTGTGAGCTTACTCTTTCTGAAGGGGATATGTTGTTGAAACCTGTTAGAAAAGAAATTTCAGGTTAGTTGTCAATTAAAATTTAAACTGGAAATTTAAATGACTGATGCAACAGAAAACAAATAAATAAAACAAACGTCATGCAGCTTTTTAGACAAGTTAATTGTTGGTTTAAAAGTAGACATACAGAGGTATCCAAAATTCTTCCATTTAAAAAGTTTTAGGATTCTGAGATTTTAAAGGATTATTCCACCCAAAAATGAAAATTCTCTCATCATTTACTCACTTACATGCCATCCCAGATGTGTATGACTTTCTTTTTCTTCTGCAGAACGCAAACAAAGATTTTTAAAAGAATATCTCAGCCCTGTAGGTCCATACAATGCAAGTAAATGGTGACCAGACCTTTGAAGCTCCAAAAAGCACATAAAGGCAGCATAAAAGTAATTCATAAGACTCCAGTGGTTTAATCCATGTCTTCAGTAACGATATGATACATGTAGGTGAGAAACAGATCAATATTTATGTCCTTTTTACTATTAATCTCCATTATCACATTCTTCTTCATTTATTTTTGGCGATTTGCATTCTTCGTGCATATCGCCACCTACAGGGCAGGGAGAAGAATTTATAGTAAAAAAAATAGCAACATTTATGTTGATTTGTTTCTCACCCACACCTATCATATCGCATCAGAAGACATGGATTTAACCACTGGAGCTGTATGAATTACTTATATGCTGTCTTTATGTGCTTTTTGGAGACTCAAAGTCCTGGTCACCATTCACTTGCATTGTATGGACCTACAGAGCTGAGATATTCTTCTAAAAATCTTAATTTGTGTTCTGCTGAAGAAAGAAACTCATACACATCTGGGATGGCATGAGGGTGAGTAAATGATGAGAGAATTTTCTTTTTGGGGTGAACTATCCTTTAAGATTTTGTTGCTTCCATTGAAGCACACAAGATACACTTTGGAACATCCTCAAATCATGCTGGATAACAAGGATCATCAGGTTTTGCACAAATTTATGGAATCCATGCCAGCTTGAGTGCATGCTGTCATTAAAGGGGGACATACCCAATTATAAAAAAATTTAAAAAAATTCACTCATATTGCTATGCTGACAATATAATTTGTTTTCAAACTTTTGGACCCCACTGCATTTCTGACTCACTTGGATTGCGTTTGGTTGAGTCTTAGAGTGTTGATGCATTTCCCCAGAGTTAACAAGGAAGTGTTGATATTTCCAGCTTCTTTTAAGCGCTCTCCTCTGTTCTGAGTCTTTGCGCATCGCTCAGATCCAGCCAAATCACATAATGACAGCCTTTAAAAGTAAAATGCAAAATAAATAAATGCATCCATGTAAAATTACGAGTGTAGTACTGGCATGTAGGCATTGAGGTCACCTACTCGCTTATTGTCTGAACTCGAGGAACACCCACGTCTTCAATCCGCAAGATTCAAATGGAAAATATACTATGGCTAAGGAGGAAATACTCATTATATTTTAGATGCTTAGAAGGGTATGAAAATATTGGAGTTCAATTTATAAATATTCATTCTCAAAATATTTAAATGAGTTGCCTTCTGCTTGAGATGTTTTTGAGCTTAGTGGAGGAGAAACTTTGATTTTTCCTTCCAGTTTTCACAACTTTCAGTGCCTCATCAGCACTATTCACTTGAACCCATTTCAGATCTGAAGAATAAATAAACTGATATATATTAAGACAAATAGCCATACAAGTACAACAATAAAGAAAATAATATGCTAATAGAGAAATTATAGACAAAAGTAATTTTAATATTTAATAAAGCCATCACTGTGTGACTAAATTAGGCTAATAATATCTGCACCTTGAGCAACTGATCAAGCAACCTGAGTAAATGATTCATTACTATTTTCTAACCAGAAAATGAGTGAATTTGCAAAATATTTTGCTTTCTATGTTATTTTTAGGTTACCTTTGACAAAAGCATTGCCTTTGACATCTTGGGCTAGCCGCAAAACACTTCTTCTGTGAGAGCCATTTGAAACAAGATCGAGCAGGTCATGGATGTTTTCATTGTAGATTTCGCAAAAGGAGACCCATACTGAGAATTTAACATAAGAGGCCTCATCCAAACAGATACTGTCCACATCAATGTCACTACAGGTGGAGCCTGAAATGAGAAAATAAATGCACATAAAATGTGGAAACTTGCATTGGTTGATGCTTTACATTGCTGATTTTTAAAAATCATGTTAATGCTTACTTTCAAGTGAACAACTGGCACTAGACATACTGGACAGGGTTTTCTGGGAGTCACTCTGATAAACAAAAACAAACAGCCATAATTTCAATACTAGTAAAACCCTTCTCTTAGCTGGAAAACCATTATACAAATGTTTTTTTTTTTAATTAATAAAAAAAAAAAGTACATCTTTAAATCTGCAAAGAAGGTTTCTCTTATTTGTAGCATCCTCATCCTGCTGCTCTTTAGTGAGTCTTGTAAAATCGACACATCGATGAGGCTTGATGTTGTTTTGAGAATAAATTCTGCCCTCAACGCTGTTAAAGATCACATTCAGGGACCGGGGCAGAATTTCTCCATCTGATTCAGGGCCTATAACATAACAGCAGCAACATAAATGCACAGACAGCTATACGTACATAGGGTTGGGAATCTTAAGGAATTTTACGATTCCGGTTCTTTTTTATTTATGTTTTTATCCCCTTTTCTCCCAATTTGGAATGCCCAATTCCCACTACTTAATTGGTCCTCGTGGTGGCACGGTTACTCACCTCAATCCCGGTGGTGGAGGACAAGTCTCAGTTGACTCCGCTTCTGAGACAGTCAATCCACGCATTTTATCACGTGGCTCTTTGTGCATGACTCCGCAGAGACTCAGCATGTGGAGGCTCATGCTACTCTCCGCGATCCACGCACAACTTACCACGTGCCCCATTGAGAGCGAGAACCACTAATCACGACCACGAGGAGGTTACCCCATGTGACTCTAACCTCCCTAGCAACCGGGCCAATTTGGTTGCATAGGAGACCTGGCTGGAGTCACTCAGCACACCCTGGATTCGAACTTGTGACTCTAGGGGTGGTAGTCAGCGTCAGTACTCGCTGAGCTACCCAGGCCCCAACGATTCCGGTTCCTTAACAGTTCAAGTAATGATTCCAGTCATTCTTTTAGTACTTTTTAAAGAATTATTTAGAAATGAGAAATGCAATTCTTATTACATTTACTACCCTCTGCTGTCTGTTACCAAATAATGAGATAATTTCAGATTTGTACAGAGCAGATAAAAAAAAAATCTGAAATAAATTTAATACAGTAATTGTAAAAGGTGTTTGCAGACTTTTTAGAGACATAAATACAATCCAATGATAGATCCTTACTATTTTATATAAAGAAATCTAACCAACACGAAATGTGATGGCATATTTCATTATTTTTGAATAAAATTCCACTTATTACAACAAAACTTGTGTAGATTTAATTATACATTGTCATATGAACAACCAGTCAGTAACTGCACTGCTTGATTTAATAGAGACACAGGTCTATTAAATAAACAGTAAAAGTTCCAGAGACAGTTTCATGTAGGCTAATGTTGTACTTCAGGCTTGTGAGACTTCAACAGTTCTTATTTAATTTCGAGTTGGACATTCATAACTTGCACATCAGTATAAGATTACTTGAATACTGGAAGCGCTGTATGTTTCGTGCTGTAGATTCAAAAGAACCGGCTCATTAGAATGGTACTTTCGGGATCGGACTATACCGGAAGTACCATTTGTTTTACACTGTTGATTCAAAAGAACCGGCTCCTTTGAATAATTATTTCGGGAATCGATATGTACCGGAAGCGCATATGTTTCGCGCTGTAAAAAGAGCCGGCTCGAGACTCGTTCGATTGGGAGTTAGTGTGTTTTTACGCTGCAGAGTCAGTAGAGGACAGCGCTGCTGTAGAAAGTGCTGCTGGAAACACTGGCTGTGTCTAGTTTCGAAGGCCGCATACGCCATCGTGTCTGTCTCGTTTCATAAAAGCGAGTAGGACACTTCGGTTGCGAACTTCTTTCACGGGAATTCGGAGGATGCAAATCAATCAAATCCATTCATTTTCACTCAAATCAAATCAAATCACTTTTATTGTCACACAACCATGTACACAAGTGCAATAGTGTGTGAAATTCTTGGGTGCAGTTCCGAGCAACGTAGTAGTCGTGAAAGTGATGAGACAGTACCAATTTACAATAAACATCAGATTTTCACAACATAATTTACATATCTAATATACAAATAATAACATACAATGTACAGTATACAATACACACAATATAGAATACACATTATACAATAAAAAATAGTATATATAGTATATATAAAATATAGAGAAGGTTGTATTGTGCTGTATTGACATTCAGTTGATAGTCAGTTGCCAGTGTGTTGTTAAGAGAGAATATAATTTATGACAGTCCGGTGTGAGATAATAAGATTAATAAAGTGCAGTGCTGATGTATATTGATCGTGAGAGACCAAGAGTTCAAAAGTCTGATTGCTTGGGGAAGAAGCTGTCATGAAGTCGGCTGGTGCGGGTCCTGATGCTGCGATACCGCCTGCCTGATGGTAGCAGTGAGAACAGCCTATGGCTCAGGTGGCTGGAGTCTCTGATGATCCTCCGAGCATCAATCATATACACAAGTGCAACAGTGGGTGAAAGTCTTGGGTGCAGATCCGAGCAACATAGCAGTCATGACAGTGATGAGACATACACTACCGTTAAAAAGTTTAGGGTCACTTTCTCATCCTTTATTTTATTTTTTTCTCACATTTTAGAATAATAGTAAAGTCATCACAACTATAGAAAAATAGAAATGGAAATATGGATATATGTTGTGACTAAAAAAAAATCCAAAATAAATCAAAACTATGTTATATTTTAGCATCTTCAGAGTGTCCACTCTTTGCCTAGATTTTGCAAAAATGTACTCTTGGCATTTTCTCAACCAACTTCTTGAGGTATCACCCTGGGATGCTTTTTAAACAGTATTGAAGGAGCTCCCATCTATATGCTGGGCACTTAGTGGCTGCTTTTCTTAATTATTCGGTCCAAGTCATCCATTTCAAAAACTTTTTTTTAAATAAAATTTTAGTTTTGGAATTAAATAAATTAATATGGTGGCACAATTATATTTTTGTCTACAAATCTATTTTAAAACATTTAAGCATACACCTTCAGATCAAAAGATTTTTAAGATCATGAGAAACATTTCAGGCAAGAGACCCCAAACTTTTGAATGGTAGTGTACCAATTTACAATAAACATCATATTTACACAACACAATTTACATATCTAATACAGAGCATCCGGAAAGTATTCACAGCGCTTCACTTTTTGTTATGTTACAGCCTTATTCCAAAATGGATTAAATTCATTTTTTCCTCAATTCTACAAACAATACCCCATAATGATAACGTGAAAGAAGATTGTTTGAAATCTTTGCAAATTTATAAAAAAAAAAAAAAAAAACACATGTACATAATTATTAACAGCCTTTGCTCAATACTTTGTTGAAGCACCTTTGACACCAATTATAGCCTCAAGTATTTTTGAGTATGATGCTATAAGCTTGGCACACCTATTTTTGGGCAGTTTCTCCCATTCTTCTTTGCAGGACCTCTCAAGCTCCATCAGGTTGGATGGGGAGCGTCGGTGCACAGCCATTTTCAGATCTCTCCAGAGATGTTCAATCGGGTTCAAGTCTGGGCTCTGGCTGGGCCACTCAAGGACATTCACGGAGTTGTCCCGGAGCCACTCCTTTGTTATCTTGGTTGTGTGCTTAGGGTCATTGTCCTGTTGGAAGATGAACCTTCGCCCCAGTCTGAGGTCCAGAGCGCTCTGGAGCAGGTTTTCATCAAGGATATCTCTGTACATTGCTGCATTCATCTTTCCCTCAATCCTGACTAGTCTCCCAGTTCCTGCCGCTGAAAAACATCCCCACAGCATGATGCTGCCACCACCATGCTTCACTGTAGAGATGGTATTGGCCAGGTGATGAGCGGTGCCTGGTTTCCTCCAGACATGACACTTGCCATTCAGGCCAAAGAGTTCAATCTTTATTTCTCCTGGTCTGAGAGTCCTTCAGGTGCCTTTTGGCAAACTCCAGGCGGGCTGTCATGTGCCTTTTACTGAGGAGTGGCTTCCATCTGGCCACTCTACCATACAGGCCTGATTGGTGGAGTGCTGCAGAGATGGTTGTTCTTCTGGAAGGTTCTCCTCTCTCCACAGAGAAATGCTGGCGCTCTGACAGAGTGACCATCGGGTTCTTGGTCACCTCCCTGACTAAGGCCCTTCTCCCCCGATCGCTCAGTTTGGCCGGGCGGCCAGCTCTAGTAAGAGTCCTGGTGGTTCCAAACTTCTTCCATTTATGGATGGAGGCCACTGTGCTCATTGCGACCTTCAGTGCTGCAGAAATGTTTCTGTACCCTTCCCCAGATCTGTGCCTCGATTCAATCCTGTCTCGGAGGTCTACAGACAATTCCTTGGACTCCATGGCTTGGTTTGTGCTCTGACATGCAATGCTAACTGTGGGACCTTATATAGACAGGTGTGTGCCTTTCCAAATCATGTCCAATCAACTGAATTTACCACAGGTGGACTCCAATCAAGTTGCAGAAACATCTCCAGGATGATCAGTGGAAACAGGATGCACCTGAGCTCAATTTTGAGTGTCATGGTAAAGGCTGTGAATACTTATGTACATGTGATTTTTTTTTTTTTTCGTTTTTTATTTTTAATAAATTTGCAAAGATTTCAAACAAACTTCTTTCACGTTGTCATTATGGGGTACTGTTTGTAGAATTTTTAGGAAAATAATTAATTTAATCCATTTTGGAATAAGGCTGTAACATAACAAAATGTGGAAAAAGTGAATCGCTGTGAATACTTTCCGGATGCACTGTATAGACAATTACACACAACACAATATACAAATAATAATATACAATGTACATGGCACATGGCTTGGGTGGCTGGAGACTCTGAGCTTTTTTCACACACCACCTGGTATAGATGTCCTGGAGGGAGGGAAGCTCACCTCCGATGATGTGTCTGGCTGTTCGCACCACCCTTTGTAGGGCTTTGCGGTTGAGGGCAGTGCTGTTGCCGTACCAGGCAGTGATGCAGCCAGACAGGATGCTCTCTACAGTGCTAGTGTAGAGCTGTGTGAGGATGTGGTGGTTCATTCCAAACTTCCTCTGCCATCTCAGGAAGAAGAGGTGCCGGTGAGCCTTTTTAACAATGGCCTCAGTGTGGACGGACCATGTGAGTTCCTCAGTGATGTGGACACCGAGGAACTTGAAGCTGCTGACTCTCCCCACCGGTGCTCCATTGATGGTGATGGGGCTGTGTTCTCTGTCTTTTCTCCTGAAGTCCACCACAAGCTCCTTGGTCTTAATGACGTTGAGGGAGAGGTTGTGCTCCTGACACCAGCGTGTCAGAGTGTGCACCTCCTCTCTGTAGGCTGTTTCATCATAGTCAGTGATCAGACCTGACCAGACCTACAAGAAGTGTAATTTGCCCATAAATATGATGTTCAAATGCAAGTAATGTTAATTCCCAAGTTGAAGTACCTCAGTAGACAGGTGCAGAGTATATAATATGTATAATTATATTAATATATAATTAAAATAAAGTGTTATAGACTAAAAGTACACCTGTAAAATCTTTACATCATTATAACTTTACAAAATTTACCTCATACATTCCTTTCCAAAGGGACTTTGTTCCCTTGTCACTCAAAGTGCTGGCGCTTGTTAAAGAGTGGCATGCTGCCATAGCAACTATGATACGTTCTGTTTCCGTTTGTCCTATGAAGGCCGTCTCATTTAAACAAGGCTTGTTTAAAGGAGGACGCTCGGTATACTGCAGCCTTCAAAGGACACGTCCTAGCTAGCACACAGCCTTCAAAACGAGACAGCTACTGTCAGAGTATTTCAGGACGGTGTTCCAGCCACATTGGCAGAAAATTGCACGCTGGAGAACCGGTTCTCAGTTCCCAAACCTACATATACAGTAGTGCAGTTAAACAGTTCAGAACATTACAGTACGTTACAACTATGATTGCAATAGTTGGAATGGAGTGCAGGAAGGCTAAAAAACTGTACATGTGAAATGCTATGTCACAGGCTAAGACTGTTGACGTTTTAAACTCTTACATGGACTTGACACACACGCACGCACGCACATACACTGATTTATGCCGGCACTCAACATCTTAGTATATCAGAAGTGTGTTGTGATCGTTTGTGGTGTTTTTGTCCAAAGTCAGTGGTCATTGCATTTATTATTTATTTGTTTTCTTGTATGTATTTTTCTGTTTAAAATCATCTTACATTTTCAAATAATGCCACAACACATTGTCATTTCAGTCAAATGACCTTTATTTATTGAACATGCCACCAAACCATCCATTTTGCTGTTACATTTCCGGTTCACATGCTGCACAACCAAACATTGCATCATCTTCCTCTTTTTGGAGTTTAACAGCGATTGGCTACCAACAGTTGGAGCATCATCGCCACCTACCGAAACTACATCTTCTTTTCTTCTTTTAACATTGATTTGCAAACTAAAGTAATGCCCTCTACTCTTAACATAGACCAGACTCTCCTTTCCTTTAACCCCCTCATGTCGCCCCGGACCTAGTCTTCATTGGTGCTGCGTGTTCAGCTCCTCCGGTGTACTCACCAGGCCCCTCCCAGCCCAAAAGTAAGGATCGTTTTTATATTAAAATATCTAACTCCTTTCCCTTTTAATCTTTCTTTAAGTGATTCTCTTTCTCTTGTATATTGTCTGCACTGTAGAATGACATGCTCCACATTCCCCTTCTCCCTACAATACCTACAGATTCCATTCTGATGTTTACCCCAAAGTGTCCTAATCTAAGCCTTGTGTATATTCTCTCCTTTTTACTTCTACTTAATGATGTAAATGTTGTATCTTCTTCTTCTGTGGATTTTCTGGCAGGATGCAAACCAACTAAAAAGGTGCATACCACCACCTACTGTGCTGGAGTGTGACAAAGATGGAAAAAAAGATTTCCTATATTCTATGTTTCAGACCATTGTTTCTCAAGAATCTATTATTGCTTTTATTATTCTGCCAGTTTCTAATCTGATATTTAAGATATTGCATAAAGTGATTAAACATTGTATCTGGTCTCAACCGGTTCTTAAAGCAACAGCCACACCCCTCAAATTGGACCATACCAGTTGTTAATGTTGTAAGGGGGGGAGTTAATAACAGCAGGTTTTTTTCTTTAGTTTTGCAATTAAGTACTCTTTCTGTTAACAAATCTTGTATTGTCTGTGTGCATACTTGTTTTGTCATCCTTTGTACTTTATTGTGTATATTTGATCGTTTTCATTTCTCCTTTTGGGAACTGGTTCATTCTGGGGGTGGAGCTAGACCCTTTAAAAGAGGGAGCTTTAGAGCTTGTATGTTAGTAGTGTTGTGAATTCGGGCCATTTGCTGGTTTAGCCATTTTTGCACATTGTTGCATTTTATTTTGTTTTTGTACAGTTTTTTTTTTTTGTTTGTTTGTTTCTACTTTATATTTTCACTGTAAATAATTTTTGCCAACTTAAACACTATTTTGGGATCCACTTCATCACTGTCTGTCACATCATTTTTGCCTCTCACCGTAGGGCCCGTCTACACTGTAACTGCATAAGGCAAATGAGTTTAACAAATAATCCTGATCAATAGTATAGACTCTCTCCCATTTTCCTTTGTAAACTGTCTTTTTAAAAAAGATTTTAAGCATTCAGATCCAGAGTCTTCATGCACAGCTTTTAGTCAATGCAAACATTTCATACAAAATCCTTACCAAGAAATGTAAATGTCTTCCCAGCATTAGTAACTCCATATGTAAAGATCAATGAATTTCCTCCCTCTAAGACTGCTTTCACAAGGCTTTTTGTTGTCCCATCAAATATCTGTCTTTGAGATGTTTCTGGACCATACACCTAAACAAATATATTCAACATTAAAGTTACAGCACAAACACAACTAACAACATTACAAAGGCCTGTTCACAATCAACACTGGCGGCAGAGATGGCTGCGGCTATCCTCGTCATACCTGTGAGAACTGGAATCGCTGTGCCAGCTGTGGTCCGAGTCTCTCGCTGTGTCTGGCTGTCACAGATGCTCTGGGTGCCTTCAGAATCACTGTATCTGGTGGCTCAATTGAGATGCACTCCTGTTTGTAGAGAGTATGGTCATAACAAATTAAGTGCATTTGAAACATAAAGGTGGTATCGAAACCTGCCTACCTAGACAGTGTTTTGGGCATCATAGAAGTATATCGGAAAGGCTAACTCGGAACATGCCTATGATACCCACAAATCACGCCTAGGTAGGGAACCATCTAGGTTTTGAGACTAAAAAATAGGTACCCAAACGTACCATGGTAATACAAGGTTTTTGAATGTTTGACAAAGCAGTACCACCATGGTATTCTTTGAAGTACTGTATGTCAAATAACCATGTGAATACCTTGGTACATAAATGTGGCAATTGTCAAAGTAACATGGTACTGCCACAGTACTTTTGTGTAATGGGAGACACAGCCTAAATGTAAGCACCTGTGATTCCCCTTCTGCTCCCTCTGAAGCAGTGAAGGGACGTACACGTATATAGACCTGCAAATGTTCTTTCTCCAGTAATACTGAGTCCTGTAGAGAACAAAAATAAAGTGCAACATTACAGATGGACTGCAACCTAAATCAGATTGAATGGCTTTAAACATGAGAAATGTCGAGAAATAATATACCCTTAATTCGGATAATTTAGAGAACTCTGAAAAAAGATCTTTCCTGAGGTCTTCAACCGTTATTGAGCCCACTCTCTCAGGTTTGTAATTTAAACACGATTCCATCATTCTGAGGAAAATATATGAATGTTTAATGTTTAGTAAAAGGAACATTCCAGGTTCAATACAAGTTAAGCTCATTTGATAGCTTTTGTGGCATAATGTTTATTACCACAAAAATTTATTTTGATTCGTCCCTCCTTTTCTTTCAAACAGCAAAAATCTGGGTTACAGTGAGGCACTTACAATGAAAGTGAATGGGGTAAATCTGTAAATGTTAACATACTCACTGTTTCAAAAGTATAGCCACAAGACATAAACAATAACGCGTGTAAACATGATTTTAGTGTAATAAAAATAGCTTTCTAACTTTTTCTGAATAATGTTACAACCAATTTTACAACTTCATCGCTTGGATGAAATAATGGCGTAAATCCTAAAACGACCATAACAACAATGATTTAAACAAGTTTTATCAGAAGAATTAATGTAAGTGCTTTTATAAAATTATAAGCTGCACATGTCTGCCTTTAAACCTAAGAAAAGGAGAGACGAGTCGAAACAATTTTTGTGGAAATCAACATTATGCCACAAATGCTGCCGATTAAGCGTAACTAGTATTAAACCCGGAATATCCCTTTAATAGCAAAATGAATAACAAACGATGTAACAATATTATTTCATGATAATATTGTTTTGTTTACGAAGCTACAAAGCAAAAGAAAACAAGCATTACTCATTGACTATTTAAAGGACGAGACCTTTACCTGTGATAGATCTCGCATTAAATTACGGGAGTTAAATAATTAAATGTAATAAATTAAAATGACCGATGCGTCATTTAATTTAACTAATTTATTGATTTACTATTATTATTTTCTTTTGTTTCTACGGTTTGTCATCGCCAACATGCGTTGTTCGTGGATTCGTGCTGCAGCGGGTTTTTGTTCAAATCGGACCAATCGGAGCATTCGCCACATACGTAACCCCGCCTCCAAAATGGAAGTTAACGCATTGTAGTTTTTGTTGGCCAGCAGAAGTAAGACAACTGTTGAAAGAAAAGGCACAAATGAACTACATAATCCACAAAACTCCATAAACTCACACGGTAAGATTGGTAATAGCTAGACTGACTTATGTCCTGGAATCAAAAGGTATTTTATGTCAACATCAGAGTGGTTTTAGAAAAGGAATAAGCACAACGGATGTAATTTTAAGTTTAGAATCTGATATAAGAAAGGCTCAGGTCAGTAAAGAAGTATTAATTGGAGTGTTTTAGATGTGGAAAAAGTGTATGATATGATGTGGAAGGAAGGACTTTTAATCGAACTGGGTAATATGAATATTAATGGGAAAATGTATAATTGGAATAAGGATTTTTTAATTGATAGAACCATTCATGTTCCACAGAATTACATCCAGTTAATAAAGTATTAGAAAATTGCTGGGAACATGAATATATATATATATATATATATATATATATATATATATATATATATATATATATATATATATATCTGAATAGCTTTGGATGGAAAGCAAATAAAGAGACTCATCAAATTGGAATAAGTTACTGTGCTGTTTGCCCTACTGTAGCATTGCCAGCAACTCCCCCATGGCTATTCCCAATGCCTGTAGTTGACTTTCAACTTCTAGTGAGTATAAATGATAAAAACAGACAAGAACCTAAAGAAACAATAGTACATAAATATTTGGATCAGAAATATGTATCAGTAATTCAGCTATATACAGATGGATCTAAAGATCCTGAAAGAGGATACACAGCATCAACAGTGTATATAACAAGGTTTAGGAACAAAATAGCAAAAAGAACATCTAAACATATATCAGTCTATACAACAGAAATGCTTGCAATATTACTGGCTCTTCAGTGGGTGGAAGAGATCAAAATACCTGAAGTGGTCATATGTTCGGACAATTTTGCAGCATTATTAAGTCTAAAGAGTGGAAAATCAAGACATTTTATCAGATATTTTACAAAGTTTGTTCAGAATACATCAAACGAGAACAGTTATCTCATTTGTATGGGTACCCGCTCATATAGGGGTAGAAGGAAATGAAGTGGTGGATCAAATAGCAAAACAAGCATTAAAACACTCAGACATAGAGTTGAATGATCCAATGGGTAAATTGGAAATAAAAGGGTTAATTAAAGGAGCTGTAAAGGATATGTGGCAAAGAAAATGGGACAGTGAGAATAAAGGATGACGTCTATATAATATTCAGAGAATAGTTGGGAGCGAGAGGAGATGTTTTGGGAATAGAAGGGAAGACAGTATAATATCATGTCTCTGAATTGGGCATTCTGCTCTTAACCAGTCACTACATATGATTGGAAAACATGTATCCGGATGTTGTGTCATATGTGATCTTCCTGAAACAGTGTAAAGGTTATGACAATGAAAGGCTACAACTTATAGAAGCACTTAGAGATATGGGAGTTAATCAGCTTTCACTGCAGAATGTGTTATACAAAAATACAACTGTAAGAGTGTTCAACATTTTATTTAAATATCTCAAAGACATAGAGTTAATGGTCAGGATTTAAGATGTAGTTTGTTGCTTCCTTTTTTATTATTATTACTATCATTGTTATTATTTTATGTAGTTTTCCCTCTACGTCAATGCTCCCACACCTCATCCCAGTAGGTGGCGGAATATGCACCAAAAGCTTGTTTTCCAACCGCCATAACACGTCAAAGAGGAAGAAGAAAACTCACATGGTTCATGCTTCTGGAGATGGAAGTGTGTGTTTGTACAATACATGTGGCTCTCAGTGGATTAGTTTTATAGTGTTTGTGCGATATTAAGTGAACGTCCTGTAAATCTGCGACATTAAAAAGACTTTGCAGATAGGTGTCAGTGGATGAAAGATGTCTGTATTTATGGATTTAAACATCATCAGCAGTCATGATAAGAACAGACTCATGAGCATCATAGAGACTGCTGCTCACCGTAAGTAGCAGCTGTAATTCACTACAGCGTTGTCCAACGTCAGTCTCTACGTGATTAACTATTCATATGGTGTAATCATTTACTCTTGATTGTGAAGGATTTGAACGTTATTTTGAACTGAAGTCTAGATCTGCTTCCCTTTGTATTTCAGTTGGCTACTCTACAGTCGCGGTAAATTATATTGTTGAACCACAACAGAAGAAACAGGTATGATATGAGTTATACTAACATATAAACTCTGAAAGAAGCTTCACTTGCTGATGGTCTTATTTCATGTATTTCAGGAAATTCCTAAGCCACTGAGTGTGTCAGACATATTTGAGAAATTCCCAATAGTTCAGGTAAATTGATTTGCTCAGCATCTTTCCTGAGCATAAATACCCTAGTGGGGTTCTCTATATAAATGAATGAAAACTCTCTGCTTTCTTTTCATAGGGCAAATCCACACCCATCAAAATATTGAATCGCTTGACCATTGTGGCCTCCGATGCATCTCATTTTGTACGTTTGCAATGAAGAAACTTTGAGCACATTTATGTTTCAGCATTATTTATATATGCTGAATATTTATTTGTTATTTTCTGCAGAGGCCCAACACCGAACACAAAAACTTTGACCTTGTGGCTGTGTACCCCAAGACAGAAAAACTCTTTCATGTAAGTGAAATTGGATTTCTGAAACGGTTGCAGTTTGTATTGGCCAATATGTTATTTTCTTTACAGTTTTGATGACATCCAACAGTAATGATGTGAGAAATATGTCTCTCTTTGTGTTTTATTTATTTTTATTTTTTTCCCCGCATCTGAGCTAGGCAGCATGCATGACCTTTGATGTTGACATCATCTGCATTGCAGCAGCTGAAAAACAGCCCTTCCATTTTAAAAGGGCTCCAGTTAATGGGGTGAGTTAATAGTATTTTACATCCATATCCAAGTTTAATGGCAGCACTAAAGCCTTTAATTTGTTTCAGAGATCAACTTGGTTGTAAAATGACTAATGTTGGAACATTGTGAAGATGTGGCCTCTTTCTATAGGGTCTTAATTTAAGTTGCTAGCTGTCATCATTGATGTCATTATCAAATGCTGGTCACTGCAGGCTATTGACAGGGGAGTGTTCTTTGAGATAACTTATGCAGCAGCAATCAGAGACAGCACCATGAGGAGATACACCATTGCCAATGCCATCAGCCTGATGGAAGTCTGCAAGGGAAAAGTATGTCATCCCTTTTTACATACAAACACCTAAGAAATGTGTTCAGCTGATTCAACAATTGCATTTTCTTCTTGCATTCCATAGAATGTCATATTGTCCAGTGGAGCAGAGAGGGTAAAATATATATTTTTTGCATATTTTTAATTTTATACACTATTGTCACTATATGTTTTGAATTTAAAAATAGAACATGTGCGGTCAGTATGACATGTCATCATCTCTTCCTCTTTTCCATAGCCTCTTGAGATGAGAGGCCCATATGACATTGCCAATTTGTATCCTTTTTAAATGAAAAGAAATCGTCTTATAATTGCATTGTACTTTAAAGTTGAAGTGTGTCATTTTCTTTTTAATGTAAAATACTTTCTCTTATCCCATTCTAATATGCAGAGACAATAATAAGTAAGACATTTGTAGGTTGATTTCCCCAAAAAGTGGAAACACTGTGGCACAACATTGCTCTGTTTGTTTGAGCTTCCCAACCAGCTAAACATGGCAACATTAGCTCAACCAATGACGTGAGTTTTGGGTGGTAATATCTGTTTGGCCGACCAAAGGAAGAGATGGGGAGTGTTTGGGAAAATCATTATTTTTTTCCAATTATGTTTGGTGACACAAGGGGCACATAATTAACTCACTCCATTTTTAAGGCACTGTTTGTGCTTGTTTTGGTATGTTCCTTAATTGAGATCACAGGGGCCTTGTGTTCAGCCTGTCTGAGGGAGATGCTAAAGCTGCAGTTTCCACCAACTTCCGATCAGTCTTGCTGCATGGAGGTAAATAACTGGCTCTGCTATTTACCATTCCTTTGGTACACAGGCATAAATCTATGAGACGTGTTGTTTGCAGTTAGGTTGCTTGTTTCCATGTATGCATTAACAGTGGGTGTGAGATGTGTAGTATTGATCTTTCAGTCTTTCTTATGGATATTAGGTATAGATAGATATACTGTAGGTTTAAAATTATAAATGAATGTTATCAATGCTTTTGTGGTTCCTTTATAACAGAGACGAGAGCCACTGCGTCTGGTGTTGTTCACACCATGAAGAAACCACAAAGTACCAAGGAGCAAGTAGAAGAGTGTCCAGCATCTAAAAAGGCCAAAACAGAAATAGCATAGACAATATTTCACAATAGAAAAAATGTACATGTATTAACCATTGTGTTGTTTTATTGAAGGCATTTTGTCTTCCTTTTTTTGACTGATTGACATTTCTCATAGAATCTATGTCTTTTGTTTCCAAGTCTTGCAAATCCACTTTAAATTGAAAATGTATACAGATATGGTAAAAATGACATTTAATTAGTTAACATTTGAAAGGATAGTTGGCAAACTGTACAGATAAATTAAACTAAGTACAAAATTACTTGTGTCTCACTAAGTGCATTCTGTCATTAAATTATTATTATTAAGAATATATATTACAATAAAGCCTTCAACCTGTCATCATGATCAACACAAAGCCAATCTTATTCTCAGCAATGGAGCGATTTTAAGCAATATATTTTCATGTGAAAAGAGAGCCCTATATTCCATTAAGTTTTTTATATTCCTTTCTGCCTTATCCATGATTTAATAGACAGAGTGCTTGGAGGAAATTTGCCCAGTGTACGTGTGATGTGAGGAGGAACCCTCCTCAGATTCAGATATGTAGGCAGTCTAAAAATTCTGGTCTTTATGCATATTATCTTCAAAGACTGTTCTTATGAATAGGTGTGGTGGTCAAGTGTCTTATTCATCCTTCAAGTTTTCAAAGAGGGTTTTAGCTCCATTCTGCCACTCACAAACACTGTCCATCGGTGACTTTCCCTCCTTGAGAAGACAAAGCAACAGTAAGTGTGATAAATACATTTGAAAAAGAATTTGTTCCTGATCTTTTGCTGAAATGTTGTGGAATAGCAGCCGTAATTCACTACAGTGCTGCCTAACTTCAGTAGGTTCTCCATCTGATTCAAGTTTACACTTGATAGTAAAGAATTTACCTGTACCTGACAATAACTGCTACAAATGACTTGGTAGAGCTGTTGCCTCATTACATTAAATGTGTAAGCACCAGAAGATGGCACTGTACACATCTTAAATAAGCATCATAGTCAAACAAATTTAGGCATGAGAGCTCGGGATTGAAACTCCATGTGAAAGTTACATCCATATATTAATATATAAAAGTCTAAAACTTTTTTTATCTGCAACTTCATAAAAGTATGAGAACATTGTTTCAGAGTACTTACACAATTCTTGAGTTTTAAGTCAGCTCCATGCAGAATAAGCAGCTGGATGAATCTGAAGCGATTCAGCCTGACTGCATCATGCAATGGTGTGTCACCCTCCTAAAACAGAATAACATTTAGAGTAACCATTTAAGTGTCAAAGGAATAGTTTAACAATAATTCTGTGTGAAATCAGATTCAAAAACCATGACTTGCTTCCGTAGCACGTAAAAGGAGTTATTTATACTGTAGCCGAATGTTTAACTGCTTTTTTTCCAATAAAAGTGAATGATGACAACGGCTGTTAAGCAAGACCTCCATTGAATAATGACTTTTAACACAAAGCTTGGAATTTAGTCCACCAATTGTTTGGACTACATTTATGATGCTTTTACGGTGCTTTTTTTGTCCGTTTTGATGATTGACAGCCCCTGGTCGCCATTCACTTTCATTGCATGGAAGAGAGCAGCTTGGACATTCTGCTAAACTTCTCCTTTGGTGTTCCACAGAAAGTAGGTTATACAGGTTTGGAACAACATCAGAGTGAGTAAAGGATGATGCCGTTTGTATTTTTGGGAGAGCTGTCCTTTTATGTGATAATCACTGACATTGAATCCTTAAATTAAGAGTTTTGTAATAAACAGTATTGGAATAGACAGCACATTTCTTACCATGTCTTTTGCATTGATGTCTGTGCCACAGTGAACAAGATGTTCAGCACATTCATAGTGTCCTGTCCTCACTGCCACATGTAGGGGAGTGCTGCGAAGCTGGTTCACAAGTTTGACAAGATTACAATATTAACTGCCACAATATTAAAATTGTCCTCTAGATGTTATACAGCCTTCCTGTCAAATAAATGCGTATACCTTGTCTCTGGAATCCAGTTTTACCCCATAGTTAAGTAGTGCTTCAAGCACAGGCAAGCTTCCACCACGACAAGCCCAGTGAACTTCAGTTGCTTGAAGCTAGGGACACAGTCATGAGAATAATATGGCCCATTAATATATATATACTGTATAACTATAATATGTGACTATTCAAACCCACTATAATTCAAAATTTGAATCCACAGAATATATGTATGAAGACTGCGTGTCCACGTGACATGCACTCATGTGTTTGTATTCAATAAAACAAAAATACAGACATATAGTTTCCCCAAAAGTTTTTGCATACTTTAATCACATTTAGTATAAATGTAATTGCATATAATGAAATACCAAACAAAGTAGCATCTCCAAACAAATAATGCTACATGCTGTTCTCTGAACTAACTTGTATGAAGTCAGTTCCCTGAATTTCACACAGGTGTCCTAGTTAAGGGTTTTCAAACTTTTGGATGTTAAGGACCCCCAAATATGATGAATGCCTTGTGAGGGCCCCCATTCCTATTTACTGTATAGGCAACTATATAATTTTATGTATAAAAATGCCCATTTCTACTGATTGAGAAAAATAGTAGGCTAAGCAAGATATTATTGGAAAATCATTGCACTGATGCCAGAACTATTTAAAAATAATGGAAAATGTTCTATCAGCATATCTTTTTTTTTTCTACCCACAATTAGAGTAATGTTAGATGTATAGACCTAAAGAGAGATATTTTCAAATGTATTCTTATAGCACTCCTAGCAGTCATTAGAAAGCAGAATGAAACTATTAAAATGTTTAACTGTATTAAGTTATAACATTGTGTTCACCATACTGTAGTTAATTCAGCAAGTTAAGATATTAAATGTGATTTTCCCAAAAAATACATTTAGTTAAATCTCTCTCTAATTTTTTGTGGACCACCAAGTGCCTTCTTGCAGACTCCTGGGGGTCCTCTGATCACAGTTTTAAAAACCCCATCCTAGCAGAGTAACCACAGGTGTACTTTATCAAATTAAATATAGTCATGATCTACTACCAGAAGGATCCGAATACTTTTGTCTTAACACTTTCAATGTGTTTGTGCTATACATTTATTTAAATTAAATGGCATTTTGTTTGGTATTTTGTTACATAACACTTATACACCCAGCTTAAGTGTTCTAATACATTTTAGAGCCATGTCATATTGAAATAATGTGTAGAAATTAAGAAGTACCTTGTCCTTATTTCCTATTGAAGCGCCAGCCTCCAACAGCGTTTTCACAATCTCTACATTGCCTTGTGAGCAAGCTTTGTGTAGAGCTGTACGATTAAACTAGAAAGAATAAATAATTTTTGGCTTTTAGTCCTTTCAGATTTAAGTGCTATCAAGACTTGTGTTCAGTGTGTTGGATAAACACTCATGTTATCACATGCGTTTGGATCTGCACCCCTGGCGAGATAACTCTTAATCATTGGGAGTTTGTTATCCATTGCTGCCTTCAGGAAGTCATCCTCATCGACAAAATCATTCTGTGAGAAGATGAGATATGATTACTTGAGGGTTTGAACTCATGATTGTTTTGAAACCCAATACCAGTGTAGATGCTCTTAGTAGAAATATGACAGTTGTTTACCACTATCTCTTGGTCCAGCTGTGTTTTGTAGGCTGGTGTACTTTTTTTTTATCTTCTGACTCTCCTGTAGAATCTCTTGGATGTCATCAGTGCAGTTATCAGTCTGCAAAACCATTCCATTAAAAAGCAAAACAAAAGAAAATACACTCATACATGCACTGTGGCTGAGGAATTGCAAATGCGGTATATGTTTGACCAATCTACAGTTGAAGTCTGAAGTTTACATACACATAGTTTGAAGTCATTAAAACTCATTTTTTAACCACTCCACAGATTTCATATTAGCAAACTATAGTTTTGGCAAGTCGTTTAGGACATCTACTTTGTGCATGACATGAGTAATTTTTCCAACAATTGTTTACAGACAGATTGTTTCACTTTTAATTGACTATATCACAATTCCAGTGAGTCAGAAGTTTACATACACTAAGTCAACTGTGCCTTTAAGCAGCTTGGAAAATTCCAGAAAATTATGTCAAGCCTTTAGGCAATTAACCAATTAGCTTCTGATAGGCTAATTGGAGTCAATTGGAGCTGTACCTGTGGATATATTTTAAGGCCTACCTTCAAACTCGGTGCCTCTTTGCTTGACATCATGGGAAAATCAAAAGAAATCTGCCAAGACCTCAGAAAAGAAATTCTGGACCTCTACATGTCTGGTTATCCTTGGAGCAATTTCCAAATGCCTAAAGGTACCACGTTCATCTGTACAAACAATAGTATACAAGTATAAAAAACATGGGAACACGCAGCCATCATACCGCTCAGGAAGGAGACACATTCTGTCTCCTAGGAGCATTCTGTCTCCTAGAGATGAATGTAGTTTGGTGCGAAAAGTGCAAATCAATCCCAGAACAACAGCAAAGGACCTTATGAAGATGCTGGAGGAAATGGGTAGACAAGTATCTATATCCACAGCAAAATGAGTCCTATATCGACATAATCTGAAAGGCTGCTCAGCAAGGAAGAAGCCACTGCTCCAAAACTGCCATGAAAAAGCCAAACTACAGTTTGCAAGTGCACATGGGGACAAATATCTTACTTTTTGGAGAAATGTCCTCTGATGAAGCAAAAATTTAACTGTTTGGCCATAATGACCATTGTTATGTTTGGAGGAAAAAGGGTGAGGCTTGCAAGCCGAAGAACACCATCCCAACCGTGAAGCATGGGGGTGGCATTATCATGTTGTGGTGTTGCTTTGATGCAGAAGGGACTGGTGCACTTCACAAAATAGATGGCATCATGATGAAGAAAATGTATGTGGATATATTGAAGCAACATCTCAAGACATCAGCCAGGAAGTTGAAGCTTGGTCGCAAATGGGTCTTCCAAACGGACAATGACCCCAAGCATACCTCCAAAGTTGTGGCAAAATGGCTTAAGGACAACAAAGTCAAGGTATTGGAGTGGCCATCACAAAGCCCTGACCTCAATCCAATAGAACATTTGTGGGCTGAACTGAAAAAGCGTGTGTGAGCAAGGAGGCCTACAAACCTGACTCGGTTACACCAGTTCTGTCTGGAGGAATGTGCCAAAATTCCAGCAATTTATTGTGAGAAGCTTGTGGAAGGCTACCCAAAATGTTTGACCCAAGTTAAACAATATAAAGGCAATGCTACTAATTACTAAGTGTATGTAAACTTCTGACCCACTGGGAATGTAATGAAAGAAATAAAAGCTGAAATAATTAATTCTCTCTACTATTATTCTGAAATTTCACATTCTTTAAAATAGTGATCCTAACTGACCTAAGACAGGGAATGTTTTCTACAATTAAATGTCAGGAATTGTGAAAAACTGAGTTTAAATGTATTTGACTAAGGTGTATATGTAAATTCCTGACTTCAACTGTATATCTTACATTAAAGCTTGTGATTATAACATCATTGTCACATTGAAGGTTATTAAAGGTTTTCAGTTGATCTTGTTTCCTGTTGGCCACAAAGCTCTTGCATTCTTCAGCTGGAGGTTTCTGTGTGTGAATGCCATCCTGCTGTTTGTTCCCATTTGTATTGCCTGTAATCTAAAAGAATAAAACAAAATAATAAAAAGCAGTTGACTTTGTTTTATTGATGCTGATCATTGACTTCTCTGTCCAATTTCTATCAGAGTTGCATTTGTTTTAAAGAAATATGGCTCAACCATTGTTGAAAAGGAAAACTTAAAAGTTTGTTCGATTTTAAATGATAAAACAATACATATAAAATCCCCACTCAAGGATAAAGCACACATTTGAATAAAACACTGGTTCACTGGTTTTCAGAATTGACATGTCTTCAAATTTCTCAAGCTTCCACTTCTCTAAATATTGAGCCCCTCAATAGTAGCTTTACCTGGTCTGTCATTATTTAGTATGTTGTATAATATGTTGGTTCATGTTTGCAAAAAATAAATAAAAAAATCTAAGCAAAAATAAAAAGGTAACACAAGCTATAAGGACATAAAAGTCTAAATCTAAGATCTAACCAAGCTGAAATCTTCACAGAAAGGCATCAAAATATTCAATATGCATGTTGAAAGTCAAAAGTAATTTCCTCTTGAAATGGAGATTTAAACGTGCCTACCAGCTCATCAACCTGTAGGATTCCCATGACTTCACTAAAATGTGTATGATAGTCCAGTTGTCCTTATAAATTTGCTTGAGAGTTAAATCTCAAGCATCTTAGACAAGCATCACTTATATATGTTGTGAGGACAGTGGAAAGATTGGATCATGCTCCAGCCCTGATGTTCAGGCTGCTCCCTCCCATGAGCAAGGATTGGAGTCATGCGCCATATATCACTCTGCATGGTCTAATGTCAGGTGCATTTTGGAGGGGGCTGATTGTAAAAAAAAAAAAAAAAAAAAAGAACAATTTTCGGTGGTGAAATGCCTCAGGCATTGGGAGGAAGGGAGCTGAAACATGAGTGGAACATGAATCAGACTCAGAGGTGCCTGCCATAGTACCCTTATACTTACAGTACAAGCATCAGTCGACTCCGGGGGCCAAAGATACAGAACACCACTCCATATCACACACAGAGATGACAGGAAATGTACTGTATATGAGGACATACCCAACATCATAATCAGCTATGACGGCCTCATATGTTAAGGGTGATGTCTTCGTTTATGCAGCTATTTTCTTCTTGGATTTCATCATTTGCATTACTTCTATTATGAGAGCAGGAGAAATTGTTACACCCTGTGACTATTTTCCATTGAGCTGGCCATAAATCACTCAAAGTAATGAGTCACATGGGTGGCCGCCTTGTACGGTATGACAGCTGCCATTTTACTAGCATGTCCACATGACCATGGCCTAATAAACTGCAAAATGATGCAGAAGAATTTATCCATTAAAAAATAATATTAGCCTTTCAATGCTTTCTTAAACTCTGTGGGAGGCTACATGTGGTATCTTTTTATAAGCAAAATGTCCCACTGGCATAAGACATAGATGTGCTGTAAATAATATTTGTGTGTTGTCTCAGCTCTAATAAGACAAAATATTACCATGGAGACCTCTGTAATGCCACATAAGGATTCAGGTGTGCTGCCTCTGCAATAGACATACAATATGTCTAAAAGCAAAGGTGTTTTTAAAGTGATATTCAGAAAGCTGGCTCTGCAGTGTTCCACTGGGTCAGTGCATAACCCAGAGGTTGCATTGTAGCTACTATGGCCCTCTTTTTATTCAGCCCTCTAAAGATGACTCATTTATGGCAGTCAAGACAAACTGCATGTCCTTCTTTAGACATTATTCACAAGCACCATATTTGATTTTTGACGGAAATTAAAACGGGGCTGAAAGGGATAGACTTGCCGTCTGTTCAATGGCATGCATAGTATAAAGCTGTTGTATAAAGGTCCTAGATCACATCTAATTTTTTACAGCTAAAAAAGGTTTTTGTCTACTACAAAATTTTGGAAAAATTTATTTTCAATGTTTTATCCGCTGAACGTACCTATTGAACAGACTGTCTATCCTTTGCAGCCTTGGTTTCATTTCCGTCAGAAACAAATATTGTGCTACACTAAGAATAGGGTCTATTTAGAAATGTTAATACAGTCATATTATTGAACATTACCTTGCTTCTATTAAAATAACTGTATCAAGATAATCTTCCTGATGAAGGTCAGGTAGACACTGAATACCAGAGCTCTGCACAACAACATGGATAGCCTGCTGCCCTGGGACAAGTGTGAAAAAGTGTGAAAACTGATTTTGTTGTGAAAACGGCTGATTTAAATAAGTAATTTAAGGAATATTTAGGGTTCAATACAACTTAAGCTCAATCGACAGCATTTGTGGCATAATGTTGATTACTGCAGAACAATTATTTCGACGACTCCCTACTTTTCTTTAAAAACAATTTTTTGTTTGTTTAAAAAAATCGAGGTTTCAGTGAGGCACTTACAATGGAAGTGAATTTAGCCAATGTAGCCAATTTTTGGAGGGTTTAAAGTCAGAAATGTGAAGCTTATGATTTTATAAAAGCACTTACATTAATTCTACTTTTAGAACTCATGTATTATTTGAGCTGTAAAGTTGTTTAAATTTAAATGACATGGTCATGGTTTAATTTTATAAAAAAAGGTTAGTATGAGATTTAATCACACTAAAATCATGTTAAAACAGATATTGTTTATGTCTTGTGGCAATACTTTTATACAGTTTGCCATAGATTTCCAGCAAAAGTGTGTTTATGAATTTAAATATTAATGTTTAATCATAAATATATACAGTATGTGCTGTATATTTCTGATACATACAGAAATGTGTTGCAAAAATAAAATTTCTTTTTTTCTGTGTTCGGGCGAGTGAAAATATCGGCAGGACTAGTACAAATTCAAACAACTGGCCATACTGGGCAAGCAGAAAAAAAATCCTTATTGTTTAGCCCTGAATGATAATATTAATGGGTTAAAACAGGATTAAAGGCCACAACACAGACACAGGAAAGCATTTTCCCAAGCACCTGTTTTTCTCAAGGCAATGCTAAATATATTGTTTGAGTTGGTATTACATAATAATTTGTTAAAATTTATGTAGCTAACAATAAGCATAACATTGCAACTACTTTATATATTAAAATGATCAAATAAAACAAAAGTTGTTATAAAACACGAGTTATTATGAAATGCTAAAAATGATTAAAATAAAGAAGAAATGGTACATTCTTTGCTGAAATGTTTATTTTTAGGATACATTTGAAATTTCTTTTAAATTGTTTTACTCAAAACATGTTTTGCAATGTCAAAAGCAGCTATTTTCAGAAATTGTGACAAATTTTTCCCTATCACTATTGCCCATTTATCTAGCATCACAATCGTTCACATCACAACGGTATATTTAAATGATACATTTACGCCACATTTATATTTAAATTATTTTTAATGAAAACAAACTTTACACAAAATGAGTTGCTCCATCAATTCTCAATAATAATAATAAAAAAGAAATCCTTTTAATCATCGTACATTATCTATCTATCTATCTATCTATCTATCTATCTATCTGTCTGTCTGTCTGTCTGTCCTGTTACACCATATATTTTAAATGTTTTACTTCACCTTCTTGTTATGCATCTGAAGAGTCTACTTGTAAACTCATATATGTTGTATCTCAGAGAGCATCTTAAAGAGAGCCAGTGTAAAATTCCACAGTACGTAATATTAATATAATGAGTAAAGATCTTTACATTACTAAGATATTTACAATACTAAGATATTTTTTTTTTTAAATGTACTTGAATTATAACTAATGAGAAAAAGTAATATAATAAATATATGTAAAATATATATTGAGGGATAGTGATATTTAAATTTTTGGGTGTGTTAATGTCCATTCCCTCAGTTATGGGTAGATGCAAAGGTCTTGGGTCGCTGTTGGCAAATTAGCTTTTACACTCATTATTCAACTATTGCAGAAATGCTATTTACTTTCACTGTCCAATCACAGAGCTCCCTTTTTATGTCAAACACTACCCTGACTGAAATGATGTGACCTGTCCCATTTAAATGCTTTGACATGTCTCATCTTATTAACGCAAGGTATAGCATCTCAGCTATAAGGTGTAAAGGACCTAGACAATATATTCTCATGTTGTGAAGTTCTAAAGCTTTAATGGCACCATAAAGACCAGTGCTTAATATCAAGCTTTTATGTGTTTTCATAGAATGCTTTAAAATGTTGTATCATTATGTGGGATCTGAAAAATCAAGCGTTTTTTACTTTTTCGCCCTTAGCTTAGGTAAAAAGGTGTTTCAGTCAAACTTTTAGATAGCACTTTAAACGGTTTAACCTTAACAATTGCATGTACTGTATCTCTCAGAACAAGTCAAATAAAGTGAATCAGTCCAATCAGATAAAATAAAATCCACAGTAAGTAATATTTTGCAGTTCATGTATTTTGAGCACATGTCTGTGGGATATCTGATAGATGAGGTGAAGCTTGTGTTTTTATCTGTCTTTATTCTCAGAGTGTTATAAAAATGCTTGTAAAACATGAGCTGTAACTCAACACACTGCCTGAATACCTATCAACCATTTCTGGACCAGGTCCTCATAACAGCCTGCTATTTAATGACCTCAGGTCTGACAGCCTGTTTTGCCATGGGCAATGCTGTAAACCTGTTTTCAGTAAAGTGACCACTTTTAATTATATGTGTGCCTTACAAGACAATTTTAGTCCCTTTATCTTGAACTGTGGACTGCCTCTGCAAAATCAAACCCATGTCAATGTTTTTGTCACCTTTTTTCTATGGCCCTTCGAACGTTTTTGTCAAGAAACAGGAGGACCCACACACAGAAAAACAGTTAATAGTAGTTTATTTAACAGTCAATGAGAAATAGGCAGAAGTTAAACTGGAAACCAGTGAGCAAAAGAATAGTCCAGCTATAAAGCGAACCCAGCTCAGGCTGCAGAGGGTCCAGAGGAGCTTGCACATGGTTGATGGAGCTTGTGGACACCTGGGCAGACAAGAGCTGAGGGAAGGGAGAATCCAGGTAATATAGCAGGTAGAGCATAGGGAGTAAATTCAGACAATCTCAGCAGACTGGTAACAACGAATTAGTAACAAGTTAGTAATAACTGGGAACAAACAGAAATAAACACAAGACCAACAGTAGTGGCAAGACTGGTGAGCATAGGGGAAGATAATGAGACTCAAGTGCCGCTGATCATCAGATGAGTAGCGTGAATGAGAGTTGCTAAGCAACGCCATTCTTGTTGTCCATGTGACACCTGTAAACACATGAGGGAAAGGGGAAATACACAGATAGACAGAACAAACCAAGATAGACTCACCGGGACTGTGACATCACCCCCTTCCCCCCCTTAAGGGTGCCTCCTGGCGACCCCAGTGGATTCCCTATGACGTCGGTGGAATTCGTCAATGAGGGCGTGGTCCAGAATGTCCTGAGCATGGACACAACATCTCTCCTCTGGTCCGCAGTCCTCCCAGTCGACCAAATACTGGAACCCCGACCCCTTTGCATAACGTCAAGGCGCTTGATGTGTAGGCCGGAGCCCCCGAAATAAGATGAGGGGCCGGGGTAGGTGGATTGAGATGGGAATAGAAAACCGGTTTAATCTAAGAAATGTGAAACATGGGATGAACTCGATGAAGATGGAGGGGCAATTTGACGCCACCGGACTGAGCACTTTAGCAATGGTACGGACCAATTAATTTGGGTCCCAACTTACGGGAGGGCATCCTGAGAGGGATATCCTCAGAGGACAACCAGAACTTCTGCCCACACATGTCGACGATGTCAGTCCACCCGCTCCTTGGTGCATGTCTCAGTCCGGAGGAAAGCCTCCCTGGCTCTCCTCTATGTGCGATGGCATCCTTTGATAAATGAGTTGGCAGAGGGAACAAGGACGTCGGACTCTAGAATCAGAATGAGCTTTATTGCCAAGTATGCTTACACATCCAAGGAATTTGTCTTGGTGACAGAAGCCTCCAGTGCACAAACAATACAACAACAAGACAGAGTAATAAAAAAATAGAATAGAAATAAAAAGCTAATAGAAAATATAAGCATATATAGAAATACACAATAGACAATATATATATATATATATATATATATATATATATATATATATATATATATATATATATATATATACACAGACTACCAGACAAAAGTTTTGAAACATTTGACTGAAATGTTTCTCATGATCTTAAAAATCTTTTGATCTGAAGGCGTATGCTTAAATGTTTGAAATTAGTTTTGTAGAAAATATAATTGTGCCACCATATTAATTTATTTCATTATAAAACTAAAATTTTATAATAAAAAAACAAAGTTTTTGAAATTGATGACTTGGACCAAATAATAAAGAAAAGCAGCCAGTAAGTGCCCAACATAGATGGGAACTCTTTCAATACTGTTTAAAATGCATCCCAGGGTGATACCTCAAGAAGATGGTTGAGAAAATGTCAAGAGTACATTCTAGGCAAAGGGTGACTACTTTGAAGATGCTAAAATATAACAGTTTTGATTTATTTTGGATTTTGTTTAGTCACAACATAATTCCCTTAGTTCCATTTATGTTATTCCATAGTTTTGATGACTTTACTATTATTCTAAAATGTGAAAAAAAAAAAAAATTATAATAAAGAATGAGTATTTCAAAACTTTTGACCGGTAGTGTATATATATAGTATATATACACTGATCAGCCACAACACTAAAACCACCTGCCTAATAATGTGTAGGTCCCTCTCGTGCCACCAAAACAGTGCCGACCAGCATCTCAGAATAGCATTCTGAGATGCTATTCTTCTCACCACAATTGTACAGAGCGGTTATCTGTGTTACCGTAGACTTTGGTAGGTATATATATATATATATATATATATATATATATATATATATATATATATAGTATATACAGTTGAAGTCAGAAGTTTACATACACCTTAGCCAAATACATTTAAACTCAGTTTTTCACAATTCCTGACATTTAATTGTAGAAAAAATTCCCTACCTTAGGTCAGTTAGGATCACTACTTTAGTTTTTGAAATGTCAGAATAATAGTAGAGAGAATGGTTTATTTCATGAGAGCTTGCGACTAATAAACAGCACTGGCCATTCCTCCCCCCCACCTCCTGCACCGTGCCCAGCCCCCTGTCAGATGCATCAGTCTGCAAAATAAAGGGGAGAGAGAAGTCAGGTGCATGTCAAAGCAGTCTCCCACACAGTGAAGATTTTACCTTAAGGAAGGCCTGTTCACACGACTCTGTCCACTGGACCAGATCGGGAGCCCCCTTTTTAGTAAGGTCAGTCAGCGGGCTGGTGACATCAGAATAACTAGGCACAAACCTTTGGTAGTAGCCAGCCAGCCCCAAAAACTGCCTTACCCCCTTTTTGGTCTTGGGCGCCGGACAGGCTGCGATCACTGCGGTTTTATCAACCTGTGGACGCACCTGCCCGTGACCCAAGTGGAACCCCAGATACCTAACTTCCACCCGCCCAATTGCACACTTCTTCGGGTTGGCCGTGAGTCCCACCTGTCTCAGCGTTCTCAGGACAGCCCTCAGATGTTGCATAAGCCGCTGCCAATCATTACTGTAAATGATGATGTTGTCCAGATATGCGGTGGCATATGCCGTGTGCGGTCTGAGGATCTTGTCCGTAAGGCGCTGAAACGTGGCCAGGGTTCCAAACAAACCGAATGGAAGAGTCACAAATTGGTGTAATCTGAACGGTGTGGAAAAAGCCGTCTTTTCTCGGGACATTGGAGTTAAAAGGATCTGCCAATAACACTTTGTTAAGTCCAGCGTCGAGTAAAATTGAGCTGCGCCCAACCAATTCGCGCCATTGGACCGGGTAGGGGTGAAAACACATTCGCAAATTCCGCTTGCAACCTGGCAATCTCTGTAAGTTGCGACAGTGGGAGGTGGTCTTCGCAAGGGATGGGGGTGAATGAACTTGATTTGGGAAATGCCTCTGGCCCTAGCTCCACCCTCTCCGGAACTACCATCGCCAAGGCTACAGGTACCACCTCCCTCCATGGTTTGAGGAGGTTGAGGTGGTAGATTTGACGTGCCCCTCCCCTATCCGTTCGCCTAACCTCATAATCGAGATCTCCGACTCGTCATGTGACCTCAAAGGGTCCTTGCCACATGGCGAGTAATTTGGAGCTCGAGGTGGGCAGCAATACAAGCATCTTATCTCCCTGTGCGAATTCCTGTAGTCGAGTGCCCCTGTCGTACAGTGGGCATTGCCGTTCTTGCGCTTGGAGCAAACTCTCCTGTGTTACCTGCCCCAAAGTGTGGAGTTTTGCTCTAAGGTCAAGAACATATTGACTGGCATCCTGTTGCTCTGACCCCCATCATCAGCAAATGCTTTGAGAGACTAATCAGAGATTACATCTGCTCTGTATTGCTACTCAATCTTGACCCGCTGCAGTTTGCTTACCGCAACAACCGCTCCACTGATGATGCCATTGCATCTACAATACACACTGCTCTCTCCCACCTGGAAAAAAAGAACACTTATGTGAGAATGCTGTTTGTAGACTACAGCTCAGCATTCAACACCATAGTGCCCTCCAAGCTAGATGAGAAACCCCGGGCTCTGGGCTTAAACAGCTCGCTGTGCAGCTGGATCCTGGACTTCCTGTCAAGCAGATGCCAGGTGGTTAGAATAGGCAGCAACATCTCCTCATCACTAACCCTCAACACTGGAGCCCCACAGGGCTGTGTTCTCAGCCCACTCTTGTATTCCTTGTACACACATGACTGTGTGGCAACACACAGCTCCAATGCCATCATTAAGTTTGCTGATGACACGACGGTGGTAGGTCTGATCACTGACAATGATGAAACAGCCTACAGAGAGGAGGTGCACACTCTGACACACTGGTGTCAGGAGCACAACCTCTCCCTCAACGTCAGTAAGACAAAGGAGCTTGTGGTGGACTTCAGAAGAAAAGACAGAGAACACAGTCCCATCACCATCAATGGAGCACCAGTGGAGAGAGTCAGCAGCTTCAAGTTCCTGGGTGTCCACATCTCTGAGGAACTCACATGGTCCGTCCACACTGAAGTCATTGTGAAGAAGGCTCATCAGCGCCTCTTCTTCCTGAGACGGCTAAGGAAGTTTGGAATGAACCGCCACATCCTCACACGGTTCTACACCTGCACTGTGGAGAGCATCCTGACTGGCTGTATCTCCACCTGGTACGGCAATAGCACCGCCCACAACCGCAAAGCACTGCAAAGGGTGGTGCGAACTGCCAGACACATCATCGGAGGTGAGCTTCCCTCCCTCCAGGGAGTATATACAAGGCGGTGTGTGAAAAAAGCTCGGAGGATCATCAGAGACTCCAGCCACCCGAGCCATGGGCTGTTCTCACTGCTACCATCAGGTAGGCGGTATTGCAGCATCAGGACCCGCACCAGCCGACTCCATGATAGCTTCTTCCCCCAAGCAATCAGACTTCTGAACTCTTGATCTCCCACGATCAAAATACATCAGCACTGCACTTTATTACCCTTACTCTTATATCTCACACCGGACTGTCATAAATTATATTATTATTATATTATATTCTCTCTTAACAACTGACTATCAACCGACAGCCTGAATGTCAATACAGTACAATACTGTACATTCTATATATATATATATATATATATATATATATATATATATATATATATATATATATATAGATATAGATATATATACTTTTTTTAAATATATTTTAATTTTTAATTTTTATTGAATAATGTGTATCCATATAGTAAAAAAAAACAAACAAAAAAACAAAAACAAAAAAACAGCGTATTGTATACTGTACAGTGTATGTTATTATTTGTATATTGTTGAGTGTAATTATGTGTATAACAGATGTTTAAATTGTGTTGCGTTATGTTGATCGGAACTGCACCCAAGAATTTCACACACCATTGCACTTGTGTATATGGCTGTGTGACAATAAAGTGATTTGATTTGATTTGATATTGAATTTGGTTTTTGCTATTCGAAGGTCCTTCCTCCCAAGCTTCCTGTATGACGTTAAGCACGCGCGGCCAGCGGTCATACAGTTGCTCAAACAGGGAAAACCCGGTGGAGGCTTGCGGGACCTCTCGTACTGCAAACAGCAGGGGTCGAGCCACTTATCTCAGTTTTTAGCATCTTCGTGTACGAACTTACGAATTATATTTTTAAGGTCTTATTAAATCGTTCGACCAATCCATTGGTTTGCAGGTGATAAACGCTGGTGCGAATCGACTTAATACCTAATAATTCATACAGTTCGTGAAGTGTACGTGACATGAATGTTGTGCCTTGGTCAGTGAGGATTTCCTTTGGAATCCCCACTCGGGAGATAATTTTGAAGAGTGCCTCTGCAACACTACGTGCTGAGATGTTGCTTAGAGGCACTGCTTCCGGATATCGCGTTGCATAGTCCACCAGAACTAATACAAAGCGATGGCCGCGTGCAGTCTGTTCTAATGGCCCGATGAGATCCTTGCCAATTCTCTCGAAGGGGATCTCGATCAGTGGCAGCGGGCACAATGGCGCTTTTGGGGTGGCCGGTGGATTTACCAACTGACATTCAAGGCACACCACACACCACTTGCGAACGTCCCTGTGAAAGCCCGGCCAAAAGAAACGGGCCATTATATGGTTCAACGTCTTTTCGTGACATAAGTGGCCAGCCATTGGATTATAGCGAGCCGCCTGGAAAAGTGTTTCCCGATGGCTTTTTGGTACCAACAGCTGAGTTGTATACTCTTTGGTTTGAGTGTCCTGCGTCACTCGATACAACCGCTCTTTGATAATAGAAAAGTACGGGTATGTGAGCGCAACACCAGGCTGGAGCTGTTGACAATCAATTACTTTCACTTGGTCAAAGGCGTGCTTAAGGGATTCGTCATGCGACTGCTCCAGAGGGAAATCCCCCTCAGGGAAGCCCCTGAGAACGGGAATTCCCCCGCCTGCATCATCCCGACACAGAGCTGACATTGACGGCCCAGGCACCGCCTCACCAGTCATTGTATCGCACGTCACACCCTGCCCCACTATTTTGCAGGACACATCCACACACATTACCCTCAATAGATTTTTAAAGCTGGGCCAATTGGTTCCCAGAATTAGTGGATGGGTGAGGCGGGGATTAACCGCAGCCTTGACTCTATGCCATTTTCCCCTGAATCATATATCTCAGTGGTAACCACCAGATACTTGTGAATGTCACCATGCACACACCTCACCCTCACCAGTTTATTTTTATCCAATGCCCCGCCTTGCACCAAGCATTGGTGGATCGAGGTTTGAGAACATCCTGTATCCACCAAAGCTTGATGTGTATCCCTTTTACTCTTACCGGTATCCGATATGCCCCTGCCCGATCGGGGGCAGCCTGTGGAGCATCGGGGATCTGGACCAGTGTCCCCACCTCCATTACTGGACACCGTTCCTGGCTGTGTCCAGTTTCCCCGCAGCTCCAGCAGACCGGCCCATGTCTTCCTTCCGCACTCGTGGGGGTGGTCTCGCCAACATGGAGGGTATAGCAGAGGGAGACAGGGGGGGTAGGAGAGACAGACAAGGGAAAGGGTCCTCTGGACTGGGGGCGGGGTCTGGGCGGGCCTCCCCACCTCCGCAGAGCCGGAACTGGGTGAGAGTGAGGGGAACAGAGAGGAGGGGAGGGAACATGAGGTACATGGGGTGGAGAGAGTGAAGAGAGAGAAGAGAGAGAAGAGCCTGCTTTGCTGCCTCCTGGGAACACCGCCATGTAGTCCCCTGCCAACTGGATGGCTCCCTCCAACGACGCCGGGCGGTGGCACTGGACCCACTCGGACATGCCTCGGGGAAGTTGGGAGACGAACTGCTCCAGTACCACCAGATTGACCACTTCCATGACGCCGCGGGTTCCTCCCACCAGCAGCCATTTCCGGCAGGCGTCATGGAGCCGCTGCACAAAAGCGAACGGGTGGCCGTCCTTTCCGAAGCTCAATGAGTGGAAGAGCTGCCGACTCTGCTCCAGGGTCTGACCAACCCATTGCTGGATGGCCTTCTTCAGGTTACTGTAGTCCAGGAGGCTGGCGGTGGGGAGTTGTTGTGCCGCCAGCTGCGCCTCCCCAGAGAGCAGGGGCAACAGGCGGGCTGCCCACTGATCAGGAGGCCACCTCCAAACCTCCACGGTTTTTTCAAAGAGGTCGAGGAAGGCCTCCGGATCGTCGTTTGGCCCCATTTTCGTGTGGGCCACCAGTGGGACAGGCTCTGAGGAGGTCACAGCACCAGCCCCCTCCCTGGCAATCAAGCTCCGGAGCACCTGCCGGTCCTCCACTTGTGCCTGGAGCAGGACTTGAAAACATTGTTCCTGCTCCTGGCGTACCTCCATGAGGGCATGGTGTTGTGACTGCTGGATGCTTGTGAGGGTCTTGAAGACTTCGCCCAGTGGTGAAGACTCCATAGCAGCGTTCTCCTCCAAAGCCGGGTTCTCGGCACCACTGTAACAAGTTCTTAGTTCGGGGCAAGGGAGGAGTCAGTATTTGGTAGCATTGCCTTTAAATTGTTTAACTTGGGTCAAACGTTTTGGGTAGCCTTCCACAAGCTTCTCACAATAAGCTGCTGGAATTTTGGCCCATTCCTCCAGACAGAACTTGTGTAACTGGTTGTGAGTCAGGATTGTAGGCCCTCTTGCTCGCACACACTTTTTCAGTTCTGCCCACACATTTTCTATCAGATTGAGGTCAGGGCTTTGTGATGGCCACTCCAATACCTTGACTTTGTTGTCCTTTATCCATTTTGCCACAACTTTGGAGGTATGCTTGGGGTCATTGTCCATTTGGAAGACCCATTTGTGACCAAGCTTTAACATTCTGGCTGATGTCCTGGGATGTTGCTTCAATATATCCACATAATTTTCTTTCCTCATGATGCCATCTATTTTGTGAAGTACACCAGGATGGTGTTCTTCATCTTGCAAGCCTCACCCTTATTCCTCCAAACACAATGATGGTCATTATGGCCAAACAGTTCAATTTTTGTTTCATCAGACTGGAGGACATTTCTCCAAAAAGTAAGATCTTTGTCCCCATGTGCACTTGCAAACCGTAGTCTGGCTTTTTTATGGTGGTTTTGGAGCAGTGGCTTCTTCCTTGCTGAGCAGCCTTTCAGGTTATGTCGATATAGGACTCATTTTACTGTGGATATAGATACTTGTCTACTTGTTTCCTCCAGCATCTTCACAAGGCCACTTTATTACAAGGCCCTGTTGTTCTTGGATTGATTTGAATTTTTTGCACCAAACTATGTTCATCTCTAGGAGACAGAATGTGTCTCCTTCCTGAGCAGTATGATGGCTGCGTGGTCTCATGGTGTTTATACTTGTGTACTATTGTTTGTACAGATGAACGTGGTACCTTCAGGTGTTTGGAAATTGCTCCCAAGGATGAACCAGACTTGTGGAGGTCCACAATGTTTTTTTCTGAGGCCTTGGCTAATTTCATTTGATTTTCCCGTGATGTCAAGCAAAGAGGCACTGAGTTTGATGGTAGGCCTTAAAATACATCCACAGGTACACCTCCAGTTAACTCCAATAAGCCAATTAGCCTATCAGGAGCTAATTGGCTAATTGCCTAAAGGCTTGACATAATTTTCTGGAATTTTCCAAGCTGCTTAAAGGCACAGTTAACTTAGTGTATGTAAACTTCTGACACACTGGAATTGTGATATAGTCAATTAAAAGTGAAACAATCTGTCTGTAAACAATTGTTGGAAAAATTACTCATGTCATGCACAAAGTAGATGTCCTAAACGACTTGCCAAAACTATAGTTTGCTAAAATGAAATCAGTGGTTTTCTCAAGAAAATGAGTTTTACTGACTTATGTACATATATATACATATATATGTATGTTCATACAGGGTTGGGAGGGTTACTTTTGAAATTATTCCTCTACAGATTACAGAATACATGCTGTAAAATGTAATTTGTAATATATTCCGTTAGATTACTCAAGGTCAGTAACATATTCTAAATACTTTGGATTACTTCTTCAGCACTGGTAGATTTTTTCACTTGTTTTGACTATAAAATCTCTGCCAGTACAGTAAGACAAAATACACATGTTCAAAATACATTCTCTGAAAAACCTAAATATATTATGCAGTGCTGTTTCTAAAAGAAGATAAATCAAACTGATCTTGTTTTAAGGATTTTTAGATATTTTTACAGGAAAACAATACAAACATGGTAACGTGCATGTAAAATGACTAGAAATAGCATTTTAGCTTAGCGTGAAGCTGACAATTTACACAAGGTTTATTTCTATTTCTTCTGTTCCAAACTTACTTCAAACGTACTTCTCTGTCTGCTGGTATGAATGTAACACATCATAAGAAAGTGTTTCACCGCTGTTCAAATGCACTTTCGATTGCATCATTTATGTATAAATGTTTTCCATCTGAAAGGACTAAATATTAAATGAAACAAATGACAATAAAATGCAAAGTAATCTCTTCGGTAAACAAAATACTTTTTGAATGTAACTGCACAAATGACCAATTATTTAAATTGTAACTGTAATGGAATACAGTTACTTAGATTTTATATTTTAAATATGTAATCCCGTTACATGTATTCCGTTACTCCCCAACCCTGGTACATATATGTACAAATACAAATCTGTTATATACAGATAGTGCAAGGGAATGTAATGGCAGAAGAGATAGGAGATGTTAGATAAATATAAATATACTAAGCTGTGTATTGCACATAATTATTGCTCAATGGGGCAGTTTTAACTGCTCATGAGATGGCTAGCCTGAGGGAAAAAACCGTTCTTTTGCCTGACAGTTCTGGTGCTCAGTGCTCTGTAGCACCGGCCAGAAGGCAACAGTTCAAAAAGGTTGTGGGCTGGGTGAGTGGGGTTCAGAGTGATTATTCCTGCCCTTTTCCTCACTTTGGAAGTGTACAGTTCTTAAAGAGAGGGCAGGGGGCAACCAATAATCCACTCAGTAGTCCGAAGTCCTTTGTAGTCTTCTGATGTCCGATTTCATAGCTGTACCAAACCATAAAGTTATTGAAGTGCAGAGGACAGACTCAATGACTGCTGAGTAGAAATGGATTAGCAGCGCCTGTGGCAGGTTGAACTTCCTCAACTGGGGAAGGAAGTACAATCTCTACTGGGCATTTTTCACAATGGAGTCAATGTGGGTCTCCCACTTCAGGTCCTGTGAGATGGTAGAGCCCAGGAACCTGAATGACTCCACTGCTGCCACAGTGCTGTTCAGAATGGTGAGCAGGGTCAATGTTGGGGTGTTCTTCCTGAAGTCCACAATCAACTCCATTGTTTTGAGTGTGTTCAGCTCCAGGTTGTTTTGACTTCTCCAGACAGCCATCTGTTCAACCTCTCTTCTGTATGCAGACTCATCATCATCTTGGATGAGGCCGATGACAGTAGTGTACCTGGGGGGCTATAATCCATAATAACCTGTATGATGTAATTACTATAATTTCTTGTATGACTCTAGTAATGGAAAAAGAGGAGGTTGATATCCGAGGCTGTGTTTGAAGGGTGACAGTCCCGTAGATGACACTGGCAGAGAGTTATGGACATACTCGTCCCAAACTAGATCTTGACACAAGGATGACTTATTATTAGACTCAACACAGCATAGAGCCTTTTCCAGATCCTGATTAGCCTGCTAGGCCTGCCCATTTGTCTAGGGATGGAACCCAGACAAAAGACTCACAGTAGCCCCCAGCAACCAACAGAATTCTGTGCAAAATTTAGATACAAATTGGGGCCCCCTGTTGGAAACCACATCAACTGCCAGGCCATGGATGCGGAAGATGTGATTAATGACAGAAACTGCTGTCTCTCTCCCTGATTGTAATAAGCCACATTCAAGAACTGGTCCACGATGGTTTACCATGGGATGGAGGCAATCCCGTAACGAATTCCATGGCAATATTGGACCAGGGTCTCAAAAGCACTGACAGCGGATGGAGAAGCCCCACCAGGGGACGACTGGAAGTCTTACCATAAGCACAGACTGAACAGGCCAACACGAACTGATGGACATCCTGTGCCATGGAGGGCCATGGTGCAAGCAGCCATCAGTAGGCAGGCCACATTGGAGGACCTGAGTCTGGACCAACTGAGGCACAAACAGCAGGCTTTCTGGGCATGCCACGGGAGGAGTGACACCACACAAGGCAGAGCAGATTTTAGACTCAACCTCCCAAGATACTGCTGCAACCACCCTAGTGGCTGGCACAATGGTAACAAGGGAGCCTGAGTCATCAAAAACTTTAAACTGTTGAGAGAGAGTGTCGGATTTAATATTTTTGGAACCGGGGTGATAGGAAATAACAAAATTTAAAAATTAAATTGCCTAAAAGAATACCCAGCGAGCCTGTGTAGAATTCAGGCATATAGTGGTGCAAATATATTCAAGATTTTTGTGGTGGTTCCAGACTACAAAAGGAACTTTAGAACCCTCCAACCAGTGATACCATTCCCCCAAAGCTAACCTGACAACCAACAACTCCCGTCGTGATTTCATTTTGCAGATGAGAGACGATGATTTCCTGTCCGAGGTGGACCGCTGAGAGAGCACGGCTCTGACCGCCACCTCTGACACATCAACCTCCACCACAAACTGATGAGAAAGGTCAGGAGTAACAAGAATACGTGCCGAAACGAGGTAATCATTTATCTTTTGGACTGCAGACTTGGCCTGCGAAGACCAATGAAATTTAGATTTGGTGGAGGTCAAATCCGTTTGGGGGGCGGCCACACTAAAATTATGAACAAAATATCAGTAAACATTGGCAAACCCCAGAAATCTCTGCAGGGCCTTGCAAGAGTCTGGGATTGGCCAACTGGAGACAGCGCTCATCTTTGCAAGATCTGCCTGGATTCCGTCAGATGAAATAATGAACCCCAGAGGATTGGAATGGAACTGACTGCGCATGAAAGACACACTTCTCCACCATAACGAAAACTTGGTTCTCTAGCAGCCGCTGAAGCACTCGCCTGATGTGCCAGACATGTTCTTGTAGATTATGGGAGAAGATCAGAATGACATCCAAGTACACAAATACAAATCAATCAACCATGTCACACAGCACGTCATTGACGAGTGCCCGGAAGACGGCCGGGGCATTGGAAAGACCAAAGGGCATAATCAAATATTCAAAATGCCCAGTGGGTGTGTTGAAGGCCTTCTTCCACTCATCGCCCTCCTTAATCCACACAAGATGGTAGGTGTTGTGGAGGCCCAACTTCCTGAAGACAGCCACGCCCTGCAAGAGTTCGAAGGTGGAGGACATTGACGGCAAAGTATAAACATTCTTTATCGTGATGTCATTCAGCCCTCGATAAACTATGCAGGGATGAAGTGAACCATCCTTCTGCACCACAAAGAATACCGCCCCGGCTGGGTAAGAGGAAGGTCGAATGACTCCTCAATATATTTACCTATGGCCTCCTTCTCTAGGCCGGAGAGCGAATAGAGATAACTTTGTGGCAGAGACGAACCAGGCAGTAGTTCAGGGCACAGTCATACGGGCGATGCGGAGGAAGAGATGCAGCCCCAGACCTGCTGAACACTGCCCTCAGATTGTGGTATGTCATGGGCACCCCCGACAAGTCGACAGGTTTGTCCTGTAACAACGAACAAGACAAAACAGGAGAAACAGCAGAACCAAGACAATGGGCAAGACAAAAGGGGCTCCAGGATAATTTGAAAAGACTAAAAACACAGAATTTTCAGTCCAAGAAATATGATGATTGTGCTTTATCCGCCATGGGTGCCAAGGGACCACAAGAGTTGATAAAGACTTGATAAGATAGAAGACAACTTTTTCCAAATGTTTACCAGAAATGCACTAGATAGAACACTCTGGCCAAAGGAGAGCCACTGAGCGTTCATGCAGAGTGTGGAGCATCAAGTTAGACAGTGTGGACTTTCCACTTGATGGACAACTTACCTTCGGCTCCCGAGTCTATAAACGCAGAGCACTGGTGAGAACCACTGTCCCATTGCAGCCTGGCCGGGAGGAGAGTGCATGAAAAAGAGGATTTACTCCACAGAGTTCTGCTCACCAGTAACCTCTTCTCTACTGATGAGCTCTGGCTTTAATGGGCAGTCAGCGGAGAAATTACCGGCTCATCCACAGTACAGGCACCCGGATTGAAACGAATCACTACGCGACCACGAGGACTTAAAAGCGCATTGGGAATTGGGCATTCCAAATTGGAAAAAAAAAAAGGATGCTTTGATTTGTTTACTGGAAAACAAGACTAAAATACTGATTAGGAAAATGATTTTGTTGTTGTTGTTTTTTTTTGTTTGTTTTTTTTTTGTAGTGTTTGCCACTGCCTTTAGAACTACATTTCAAAATAAACATTTAGTGCTACATTTCAAGACATGATGTGTATGTGAAGATGTGGGACATTATCATGACCAGTACAATTGTTGCTCTGTGTGTAATCAGGAAGTGTCATATGTACAGTAGTTCATGCTTTGAGTTTTCAGGCTGGTGGTACTCTGACTGATTTACCCACTAAATGGCACGTGTGAGTGTTGAATCTGTCTCCATGCAGCTCGGGCACAGCATACCATTAGCAATATTAATATGGAATATGAACTTACTGCTGACAAATTTTTTTATAGTATGTCAGAGATATGTGGGCCAGCTTTCCATAAAGCCTTCCATCACAATAATTAATTGATGTAATTAAAAAAAAGGTTGATACAAGATGTTTCAGACATATATTACAGAAAAGCTGCACACTGGAGTGTGTGGCCGAGGAATCGATCATGAGCTTCCTGCCAGAGTGCACCAAACACCAAAGACCTTTGTAGACAGGAGAGCTGATCCTTTTCTAAACAGGTGCCACTGCTATCATCTCCACCAGTGGATCACAACTGGTTTTGCTTTCTCAAGTGGCGACCAGACAATGGCAAAATTATTGACATAATTAAGAAATTCTTGAATTTCAATGGTTTCATCCTTGCTGCAAATGAACCCGTATTTAATGTATTTTGAGTGGTTTTCTTTTACCTTGGATAGATTTGTTCATTACTTTCGAGGATGATGGCATGTCACGCAACCTCTCCATGTTGGCATCTACCTAATTTGGCAAGCTTCAACCAAGTGACGGATGAATCTACAGCAAAATAGTGGAATCCAGTTAGACACACATCCTTCAGCTTCAACAACAAAGACATTGGAAGTGTTTTCTCCTCCCTTTCTATGCATGATTACAATATGTTTATTGCTTTTTATTTTCAGTTGTAGTGTTTTCCCCCCATGCTGTATAAGAACAGACATGTGACCCTTCATGTCACATGGGGGGGGGGGGGTTACTTCTTGTAAAACTATTTTCTGTTGGTCATCAACTGTGGGAACATTACAACAGTCATATTTGGTGATGCCTTTGGGTCCATGTGTCAGAATCTGTCCTGACCTTTCAGTCATTACAAACTTTACACTATGACTGAATCAAACTATGATAAAACCTTTTAAGGTGTCTTTGGACTACCTCAAAAGTCTGTATAAAGATGCAATACTAGACAAAGCCAAACTAAAAAATATACCCACTCTGACACACCGCAGCCCCTAGTATCATGACAATAAATATGTTCCTTTGTTTTCTGTCAGCTTAACCAGCAGTGTGTGTGAATCAACCAGTGGTAGTCAAAACTATAGTCTGGCACAGCTCAGTTTGTTTTAATTAAATTGGTTTAACTTGTGTTCCAAGAGAGAGAGAGGTTAAAGAGCTCTTTTTAATAAGTGCAAATATAGAGATTAACAGAAAAATGGATGTAATTGAAGGGACAACAACAAAAATGGTGCTATTACAGAGAGACTTTGGGTTTGTTGCGTACAAAGGGAGAAGAAACAGGTGACAGCTGAGCTCAAAAGTCTGAAATGGTTGTGTCTAAAATCAAAAGACCACACAGATGTATGGAGTGATGCCCAAGTGATTTATTTATTTATTTATAGGAAAATTTGGTCAGCTTAGTAAATCTTAATATTTTTAAAATATTTATCCAATCTGTAAATTTTTGATACGGAAAACATTAAAATAATCAGAGCCACAGAAGGCAACATGCTATCATAAATGTAACTGAGTGTGTTATGTAGCACACATAGGGTACAACAGGGCACACCTTAAGGAACATTTTCTTTTTTCAGGTCACAAAATGTATCAAGATAAAAAAATAAATAAAAAAAAAAGATTTATTTTTATTGGACATTGATGGAACAACATAACTTGTGTGAAAATAAATAATAACAGAAAGTTTTTTCAATAAAAATTCATTTAAAAAAAAAAAGGTGGCGAGGGGGCCTTATACCCCACACTTGTGATGTTAAAGTGATGTTGTGTAGATACAGGAACAATTGTTGTTCAGTTATTGCGCAACATTTGTCAACTAATGCAAATAATTTTGAGACAGCAAGATGCCTTTTTGAGTAACAAGTTAAGATAATGATTTTTCAAAATAACCATTTCAGAAAAGGGTTAACTTTTTCACTTAATTTCAACCAAATTTGGCATTTCACAACATCTCAAGTATTCTATAAACAAATGAATCTCCATTGGGATTGGATCAGTCAGTGTGAGCCCAATTTGAGCATTGTTCATAACTAATCTGTTCACCTCTCTTAAGAAAAACAATGTGTTTTATGGAAGCCTTTATCCTTTATCCGTTTTGGAAAGTTATTAAAAAACTTTTGATTTAATCACCTTGAACAAAACTGAAAATAACAAAAAGTACACAGACTAAACAGGTGTTTAGAAAAGTGCTGCGGTAGAAGTTTTTGTTGCTATTTGTTTTGGGAGAAAATCAAATCAAATGTGTCTTTTACCCTAAGGTCCTTTAGCCCTGTTGTACATAATTAAATAGCATACAGAATCAGTAAACCCCAATTTCACATTTTCATATTTTGTGTTTATCATTTCATGTTTTTATAATCATATTTATTTCCAACGGTAAATCCTGTGTAAATGCATTTATGCCACATCTGTGCAGCATTAAACAGTCTGTGTTGATGTCCCTCATCATGCTTCAGATGCAGTTTCACCAATGCCAGGTCTTTCTTCTAAAAAAATTTTTTTTTCATGATTTGAGAAAATTCCCTCATACTATTAGTGCAAACCTGTCTGCAACTGGCAAGTCCCATGTTCATAGCAGGTATACCCAAATTAAAAAACTGAAACGGGCAAAAATCATATAAATTAACCGTCCAGCTTGACTGGCACATGTACGTGTCTTCACTGAAAATAAATAAATAATAAAAAATGCTTCTATTGGGCTCTATCATTCACATCGTTTAAACCAATGTTACTGGACTTGTTGGTACAGTTGTTGAAGGCTGCGCCCTAGTTTGTGTCCAATCAGAGACTATCCGGACCATATACCGTGGAATGAATAAAACAGCAATGCGTAAACAAGAACACGGAAAGTCCTCCGCCCCCTTCACCATATCATCTCAAATGAAACCAGTTCCGTGTTCTGTGCCGCTACTAACAGCCCAAATGCGTTCAAGCCTCTGTTTGTAAAAATCAATGCGCATCATCAACATGGACCCATGACATGTAGCAGGTAAGAGATGGTCGTTACTGCCAGATCACGCGATGCAGCTGCGTATCGTTTCACGCTCTCCTTTCATCGTAAAGTTTCGGGTGGGATGGGAATGCGGTCTTGTGTCATATATCAAGTCCGTCAGCGTGTCTGTGTCTCTGTAGGATTGTAGTGGTCAGGGTAGTGCTGGTTATTTAGTGCGCACTGGTGAGCGATAAAAACGCTCGCGCTCCTTCACAGAAAGTGACACATGAACAAATGGCAGCAAGTTGAGCTGTAAGTCAGTTTGAAACGAGTGCGTTACGATGCTTCTTGTCACACGTTATCTAGGTACAGTAAACGCAACGCCAATGTTACAGGAAGACGACGTATAGAGTGACGCCGACGATGGGTAGTTTTGGTAGTTGACTTCATAAACAATTATTTCCATGAGGGTGTTATAATAACGTAATGGGGATCAATGGAGACATATATAGTCTCGACAGATAAGGTTCAACAAAGTAGCTACTGCTTCTTACCTCTATTTCTCAACACCTTAAATGTAAGTCTAGATACTACAGTTACTAGGGGTCGTCATACCTCTACACAACATAAGATGATTAAAATTATACGTTCAAAGGCCTACATGTTGTGTCGAAATGCCTATATATAGACGGCACAAAATGGCTCGGTTCCCCAACTTTCCATATGACTTTTAATAAGTTGTTATGGAAGGACACAAGTAGTTATGTAATTAGACATTTATTGAGTAAGTCGGAAATGTCGTTAGCGCTTCTGCACTGTGACCCATCGCTTTCGATTTGATCAGGGGCGGGGCTTAATTCGCATTTATTCTGATGCACCTGCTGACTATTCAAACAAATCCAAGTACATTCAGTTTCTCAGGCATTAAAAAGCATCAAAAGCTAGACACAAACATTTCCTGCTCAAAAAGCAAAAAATACATTATTGTTTAATTATTTAAACATTTTATTAAAATGATTTTATTTTTTTATTTTTTTTACTTCTGTAAATTATATCAAATTATATGCTCATGATTTTTCAAACCATAATTTTTTAATCTACATTGACAGGTCTGTCTTAAAGACATGTAGTTTTTTTTTTTTTTTTTTACGTTTATGAGGGCATTTTTTTCCTAAACATGTAAAAATATATTGTGTCATCCTTTTATTCAAATTATTCAATTTAATAAATTCATTAACATATAATGTATTACCTCCTACCCATAAAATAAATCAACATCAAATCATGTTTTATGTGATAATGTGTAAAACTAGGCTTAGAGTTAGATATAAGAACTATATCAGATATTGAAATAATAATAATTATAATAATGGTACTTATAAGCATTTCTTTTTTGCCCCCACATTTTGAATTGCAGGTGCATTTTTGTCACTTTTGGTGGCATTTTTGCCCCGAGCCCTCCTTCATTTCTGACCCTGGGCTGTTCAGCAGAGTTGAACTTTGAGCCATAAAGTGCTTGGATCTGCCATCCACTTCATCCTTACATCAAAAGCTCCTCCATTACCCCTTTGTGACGATGACATCACAGAGGAAACACCTGGTGAGGGACTTCAACCATTTCATCACCTGTTATGTCTGTAAAGGGTACCTGATCAAACCCACCACCGTGACAGAGTGCCTGCACACCTGTGAGTATCTTGAGAGTCGGTGAAATTTTGGTGTCAAAGCAGGGGTGTAATGATTTAAGGACGGCATAGATTTTTTACATTCAGATGTAAGTAAATTTATTTAATTTATATAAAAATAAATAAATACATATATATACATAAATAAAAAACATATATATTTTAAAAAATGCTGTGTTATTGGGACATGCCATATCTGAAAACTCCCACACTTTCATTTATAGTTCACCCTGTCAGCTGTACATCAGTCACCATGACAACAGATATCCTCCTCAATGCATAAGCTATTTGCACTCAAAGTCTTTTCTTGATTAAGTCAGTTTTGTATCTGTTATTTATTATCTAATTATGGCATAAAATATGTGATATATATGTAAAATTGATTATGCTTCCGTATTATTATCTTTTAAAATATCTGATTTGGAGAATATGGTAGACGGACTTGCTGCTGAACTCTTAAAGGGATAGTTCACCCAAAAATAAAAATTCTCTCATCATTTACTCATCCTCATGCCATCCCAGGATGTGTATGACTTACTTTCTTCTGCTGAACACAAACAAAGATTTTTTTCTCAGCTCTGTAGGTTCATACAATGCAAGTGGTGGCCAGAACTTCGAAGCTCCAAAAAGTACACTTCAGAAGCGATACATTGTAAATACTAATAGTAATCTCAAATTATAAAAAATAGTTTACTCAACTTAATCTTACATTTGTAATATTTTTACTAGTTTTAATTAAGTTACCATTACTCTCTAAATCCTTAAGTTGACATTAATAAAAACATTTAAGTGGTTCTAATTAAACATTATTTGAAATGTCACATTTTGGAATCATAACTCAAATACATAAGTTCTTTAAACTTTGGCTTAGAGTACTACTAACTCAAAATTACCAAGTACAAGTGTGGAATACCCATAAACCCTTGCGCTTGAATAAATTATGTTTGTTTGGTAAAAACAAGGGAACTTATGTAGTAAAACAATATTTTTTTTAATTTAAAAATCTATTTTGTTTTAATTCTTTTGACTATTGTTGTTGTTTTGTTGTAGTTGGTTGATAATTGAGATTTTTTGTTAAATCACCATCAGGGTGATTAGTGTTACCTCTGGTGAACTTGGAGCCTGTTAAGTTTAAGCCATTCTTCTTTATTCAATTGTACTTTACAAAAGTGCAGATTTATGTGCACCAAGAAGTACTGAGTAGAGTCCAGTGTGCTATATGGCTAACTTAGAGTCTAGTCATAATTTCCCTTATACTGTATAACCAAATTTAAATAATTAAATCAGAACAATGATACTTTAATCATAGATGAGTTAAGCTTACTTGTAACTAGTTAATGTTATTTAAAAAAATTAAGTTCGGTTTACTTAAGCCAAATAAGTATGTTTACTTAGAAAAAGCATGCAAACCGATTGCCTTGAAAAATCTAAGGTCAGCTAATTAGATTTTACAGTGTACGGTGTGGGTGAGAAACAGACCAATATTGAAGTCCATTTTTTTTTTTTTTTTTTTACTATAAATCTCCACCAGTTGTTTGCGATATGCACGAAGAATGCTAATCAGCCAAAAAAAAAAAGAAATGGAAGAAAGAATGTGGAAGTAAAAGCGGAGATTGATAGTAAAAAAAAAAAGCTTAAGACATTAAGACTTAAGTTTTGATCTGTTTCTCACCCACACCTACTATATCGCTTCTGAAGACATGGATGAGTCATATGGATTAAATTTAAACTGCCTTTATGTGAATCCCTTTTTTGGAGATTCAAAGTTCAGGTCACCATTCACTTGCATTGTATGGACCTACAGAGCTGAGATATTCTTCTAAAAATCTTAATTTATGTTCTGCAGAAGAAAGAAATTCATACACATCTGGGATGGCATGAAGGTGAGTAAATGATGAGAGAATTTTCATTTTTGGGTGAACTATCCCTTTAATGCTGTTTTGAGTGTACTCATCATGGCATAAAAACAATATTGATTTTAATTAATTCAGAATGGTATTTGTTATAGAGGACTCTATGCACTAGAGTTTTACATATACTTTTCAGCAATACACTCATAACAGCAGATCAGCAATGAGGTAAGTCAGCTGTAAAAACAGTTTGTGTGTTGACAACTCTGTGTGTGTGCAGAGCAATAAGGTAATGTTCACTGCTCAGGGATGGGCAGTATTTCAGATACATGTATTTGAAATATGTGTTTGAAATACAAAATACTATTTTGCACTTTGTATTTTAAAGACTTTGAAAAAAATAAAATGTAATTTGTATTTAAATACATTTAAGTTTGGTATTTGTGTATTTTCAAAACCAGTCAACCTCTTTGTTATGCTGCTGATTTCCTGTATCAACTAGTTCAGGAATTCCCCCAACCCCAACTTTCATTCATTGGGTGAGCAAATTTTCTGCATTCCTGCAAGGAAATATAGAGTCATGCTGCGTTCCATTCAAGTCGGATGTGGGATATTCCTACTTGAAATCTCCGATCTCTGGCAATAAAGGCATTCTATTGCCAGATGCTCGGAAGATGACATCTAAGGAAACAAAACTGCAATGCTTCCGTTAGCTTAGCAGGTGTTTGACTGTCACTAGAGACGTTTCCTAGCAACCCAATTGATAAACAATGCTGCAACGCTAGCATTTCTGCTTCAGGTGTACTATTATGAAAAGAGAGTTTAAAATAACGTGTTTTATACACTTGTTTCTGCAGGTGTTTTTAAACAAGCTTTAATATCATGTAATGTAGGAATTTTGACTCATTTATCGATATTGCTAAATAAAAGTGAATGTTTATCACTTTGTATATCTCCCCTGGTGCCAACATGTTTGTGTGATGTCACGCACCTGTATCTCGGCGAAATCGGATGCTGCCTTCAAGTGCACCAAGGACGCTTGTACCTCCAAGTCGGGCATTCATTATAGCAACATGTCACACATTTATATGGGAAACAAAATACGGAAGAAGCAAAATTTAAACAATTACGCAATGAATGACGGCATAAGCCCTTTTTTCGGTTGTACCAGTGAATAAACAAAAGTGAATAAACCTGCATTACTTACAAATGACATATGTTTTATTAATGCATGGTATCTAACATATTATTAATTAATTTGCTTAAAACAAACTGTGAAGGATGAGTCATTAGTTGACTGTCATATAACAAATTAGTATTATTGAAATAAATTACAGAATATAAAATAATTTTGCAAAATCATTGCTTTTCATCACCTTTCATGTTGACACGCCCCTTCCAACATCCCAACTCAGAAACTCTTATCTAGAATTCAGAGTTTCCCACTCGTTAATACGACTTTGCGGGGTCATTCATGTGTTATTATGATATTTCCGAAATGAGTTTCCCAGTTAGAATTCCTACATGAAGTGGCATTCCAGTGCACTTTTCCTAGTAGGCATTTGGAAAATCTGACTTACCGAGATGAATGGAATGCAGTATGAGATGAGATGAGGATGTGAAGGTCAAATCTACTTGTTGCAAAAACATAATAATCGCTGTCAATTGTTTTTTTAAATTTTTTTTACTGTAATTTACATTAAAATAGTAAGGTAGCTATTATACTTCTCGCCAGCCAATGCAATGTGTGTCAACAGTGAAGAAATTAGCAAGCTAAAATGGAACATCATTCAGATTTGCCTTCAGTTAACATGAAGGAATAAAAGAGCACTGGCAAGTGGAAAATAGCGTTAGCACTAGCGCTAGCTAGTCAGTCTTGCTAGCTAATCAGTTGTTGGTTATAGCAACTGCTTGTGTATTTACTAGCCAGTAAAGTGTGTAAAGCATTACTCCTTGCTAGAGTGCAAGAAAAGTACCCAATATTTTACACATGATTTATTTAATAGGGTTCACCACAAGTAATAGGTGGCTGCAGTGTAACCTGGACAGAAATAAATATAGAAATGGCTGCTATTTGGCATTTTCCACCAAGTAAGTTTGTAATCATGTAGTGTACCTGTTTATATATACATTTGTGCTCAAAAGTTTGCATACCCTTGGAGAATTGGTAATATATGTACCATTTTTAAAGAAAACATGAGTGAGCAGGCATAACACATTTCTTTTATTTCTTATGGGATTCATATTCAACTGTAGGTTATAACAGAATGGTACAATCATAAAACAAAACAAAGAAAAAAATTAAATGATCCCTGTTCAAAAGTCTGCATACCCTTTGTTCTTAAGACTGTGTATTGCCCCCTTTAGCATCAATGACAGCGTGCAGTCTTTTGTAATAGTTGTCTATGAGGCCCCGAATTCTTGCAGGAGGTATAGCTGCCCATTCGTCTTGGCAAAATGCCTCCAGGTCATGCAAAGTCTTTGGTCGTCTTGCATGAACCGCACGTTTGAGATCTCCCCTGAACGGTTCGATGATATTAAGGTCAGGAGACTGTGATGGCCACTCCAGAACCTTCACCTTTTTCTGCTGTAACCACTGGAGGGTCAACTTGGCCTTGTGCTTAGGGTCATTGTCGTGCTGTAAAGTCCAAGAGTGTCTCATGCGCAGCTTTCGTGCAGAAGAATGCAAATTGTCTGCCAATATTTTCTGATAACATGCTGCATTCATCTTGCCATCAATTTTCACAAGATTCCCTGTGCCTTTAGAGCTCACACACCCCCAAAACATCAGTGAGCCACTACCATGCTTCACAGTGGGGAAGGTATTCTTTTCACTATAGGCCTTGTTGACCCCTCTCCAAACATAGAACTTATGGTTGTGACCATAAAGCTCTATTTTGGTCTCGTCACTCCAAATTACAGTGTGCCAGAAGCTGTGAGGCATGTCAAGGTGTTGTCGGGCATATTGTAACCGGGTTTTTTGTGGCATTGGCGCAGTAAAGGCTTCTTTCTGGCAACTCGACCATGCAGCTCATTTTTGTTCAAGTATCGTCGTATTGTGCTCCTTAAAACAACCACACCGTCTTTTTCCAGAGCAGCCTGTATTTCTCCTGAGGTTACCTGTGGGTTTTTCTTTGTATCCCAAACAATTCTTCTGGCAGTTGTGGCTGAAATCTTTCTTGGTCTACCTGACCTTGGCTTGGTATCAAGAGATCCCCAAATTTTCCACTTCTTAATAAGTGATTGAACAGTACTGACTGGCATTTTCAAGGCTTTGGATATCTTTTTATATCCTTTTCCATCTTTATAAAGTTCCATTACCTTGTTACGCAGGTCTTTTGACAGTTCTTTTCTGCTCCCCATGGCTCAGTATCTAGCCTGCTCAGTGCATCCACGTGAGAGCTAACAAACTCATTGACTATTTATACACAGACACTAATTGCAATTTAAAAAGCCACAGGTGTGGGAAATTAACCTTTAATTGCCATTTAAACCTGTGTGTGTCACCTTGTGTGTCTGTAATAAGGCCAAACATTCAAGGGTATGTAAACTTTTGATCAGGGCCATTTGGGTGATTTCTGTTATCATTATGATTTAAAAAGGATCCAAACAACTATGTGATGATAAATGGCTTCATATGATCACTATCCTTAAATAAAATACAGTTTTATTTTGCATGATCAGTCATATTTTTAAAATCAATGCCAAAATTTCACAATTTCTGCCAGGGTGTGCAAACATTTGAGCACAACTGTAAATGTCTTTAACTGATTGAAGAGGTACTGTAGGTGAAATGAAAACAAAGGTTTCTGTGCAGTTGTACACCAAAATGTTCTTTGCATTCAGAATAGATATATTTCAGTCTAATAATGATACTTCATTGAATGGCCAATTTTACAGTACATGTATTTTGTGTATTTTTAAGATACAAAATAATGTATTTTATTTGGAAAAAAACAAAAAAAAACAAAAAACAAATTCTGTACAGTATTCTGTATTTTATTTTGATACATTTAAACTGAGGTATTTTGTATTTTTATTTTAAATTACATTTTCACCTATTTGTCTCCATCACTGTCACTGCTGCGGTTTTGCTGTTGGAATTTGATAGGTGTTTCTCTGGCCAGACAGCTTCAGCTAAAGTTTTATCTAAATGGCAATTTGTAGACTTTGGTTTTAATTTTAGTCTATGGTCATTCTTGCCGGAAGTTTCAGTAAACTGCACAATGTAGAAGGGTATCAGAGAGATTGTGGGATACAAATGTACCTCACCCTGGAAGTCATTCAAATGTCCATAAAGGCAGAGAGTTAACAGAGTGTGGTTACATTTACATGTATGTATTTGGCAGACACTTTATTTTTTCCGAAGCAGCTTACATCAGTGCTGTCAATCAACGCATAAAATACATCAGTATGTGTGTTCCCTGATAATCGATCCCATGACCTTGGCATCGCTACTGGTACCATTTGAGCAGCAGGTTGGGTTTGTCAAGGATCGCTGAAAATGTGAAGTGAGGAGGACCCAAACGCAAGAGTACAAGATGGGCTTTTAATAAAAGAAAAATTTAACAGAACACAAAACTCTCACGGTGGAGAGAAAAGGAAACAAACCAATATGATAACAAAACAAAACAGGAACCAGAAATAAAAACTCTCACAGGGGAGAAACAAAAGAAAAATTACAGACAGATATCAAACACGACCGAAAAGACTAGACTGGAGATAAACATGACGTGACCGATATGACTAAACAGAGACAAATGCAAAGTGATGTCATGCACTCTTACACTAGACAAAACCTGAGTACGCATCGTGAAGCAACCACCACGCGATGCACGCAGCAGGCAACAAACAAGACAAGACACCTGTGCGAGAGTTCAGCCACAAGTAAACCCAACATCTCAGACCAAAGTGACCAAACCTCAGCACAACGTGAAGACAGATCGTGACCCCGACGTGCAACGCAAAGCGATCGCAACGCAAAGCACCCCCGAGTTCGTGAGAGACAGACACAAACCACTGACGCGAGTGCATGCTGCCAAGATGACAAAAAGAGCAATGCACTCATGCCAATAACAGACAAGACACGAGAACACATGACAATGCCAATAAGGCAAGCCATGCATTCTCACACAAGACACAGACTAGACGTGCTCGATGACCACAGGGAACTGGACAAGTTCGTCGACAGCCTCAGTGAACTGGATGGGCTCATTGACCACAGGGAACTGGACAGGCTCGTCGACGACCACAGGGAACAGGACAGGTTCGTCGACAGCCTCTGTGGTCAGGAGAGCTGGCAGCGTCTGGGAAACAGCCTCCGTGGCCGTGAGCACTGGCAGCGACTGGGAAGCAGGGATCCTTCTCCTCCTCCACCTCCTCCTCCAGAAGGTCAGTAGCACCGCTGCGGGAATGGTCACCACCTCCTGGCGGTCAGCGGCAGGAATGGTCGCCCCATCCTGGCAGTCAGCTCTGGGAAATGCCCCAGCTTCTCCATCTCCCTATGACTAAGACGCTTGTTGAGACGGGTGTTAAAAACCTCATTAAGGTCAGCCTCATCATAGTCCAGCTCGTCCACTGCAATCAAAAAGTCGCAAGCAAAGTCTCTCATATCAGTTCCCTTCTGACGGACGTTACGCAGGTGGATGAGCTGAACCATGCATTGACGGATGGTAAAACCAGTGGAGGGAGATGGAAAAAGGAAGATGCCCATCTTGTCTCTGCTGGGTCCAGAAATGGCCAGTTTGTACTGTCACAGATTGCTGAAAGAGTGAAGTAAGAGTTCAAGATGGGCTTTTATTAAAAGAAAAAAACTAAACAGAACACAAAACTCACAGTGGAGACACAAGGAAACTAAACCAATATGATAACAAAACAAAACAGGAACCAGAAATAAAAACTCTCATAAGGGAGAAACAAAAGAAATACAAAAACTACAGACAGATTACAAACATGACCGAAAAGACTAGACTGGAGATAAACATGACGTGACCAATATGACTAAACAGAGACAACGAACTGGCACAAGACAGTGCACACAGGGAGAATATATGGGAGAGAAATCAGGAGGTAAAACGAGGAGAACAGGTGTTGCAGTGATCGGCTAACAAGGTAATGAAGTAATCAGGGCAACAGGGCTGAGATCACTGCAGCACCTGCAAAACAAAAGAAAGAGAGAGACATAAGGCGGGGCATGACGTAAGACTGAGAGATATATGGCAATACGGAAACAAAACAAAGCCACACGCTCTCACAGAAACAAACACAGAAAAGACACAAGTGCATATCGCCAGAAACTACAAGGCAAAATGTGCAAACCGAAGTGACTAAACCTCAGCACAACGTGAAGACAGATTGCGACCCAGACACGCAGCACAAAGCTAGCGCAACGCAAAGGACCCCCTAAGGTCGTGAGAGACAGACACGAATCATTGACGCGATTGCATGCTGCCAAGATGACAAAAAGAGCAATGCACTCATACCAATAACAGACAAGACACGAGAACGCATGACGATGCCAATAAGGCAAGCCATGCATTCTCACACAAGACACAGACTTGACAAGACACTAAACATGAATGTCAGAGCTCAGCCACAAAGATGATAAAATCATCTAACCAAAACTAACCAAAGTGGCTGAGCCCTGAAAGGGTTAGACAGAGCCCGTCATTATTTAATTACTGCACAGATGCAGCTTTTTAAAAAGCTGTAGCTTTTTATCTTACAATGATAAGTTTAAAATGTTCATTGAACAGTGAAGTTTGTATGCTTCTTCACTACACTTCAAAATAATTTCTCCTTTCTTTCTCTCTTGATCTCTGTCCCTCTTTCTCACTTCTGAACAGTTTGTAAAAGCTGTATAGTCCAACATTTTGAGGACAGCAATGAGTGTCCAAAATGTGGTATCCAGGTTCATGAAACAAATCCTCTGGAGATGTTAAGGTAAACCACATTGATCCATTACAGCCTACTACTAAGACAAAACCTCTTCAGAAAGTCACAATACAATCTAAGATCAAGTAAAGTGTTAGGCCAGAACACAACTCATACTTTACATACAGTAGATCAGTACACTGCCAAAATAAATAAATAATTATAATAAAAATAATAATTTCTTTAACAGAATTTTTGTCTTGTTTTCCTGTAAAAAAATATCTGAGCATTTTAAAAACAAGATACATTTACCCGTGAAGCAAAATGACATAAAATGTAGGATTTTTATTTCTATATTTTTTTCAGAGAAAACATCTTAAATTTTATTTATGTTTTTACTCCATTGTCATACCCCAGTTTTTCTTGTTTTAAGTATAAATCTAAAAACATTTAGTTTGGTGTTATATGCTTAAAACAAGAAAATGGGGGAAAAAATAAACTTCTAGAAATATTCTCTGAAATCAAGTCTCATTATTTTGCACAATTTTGCTTCTTGAGGATTTTTTTCTTGTTTTAAATGGATAGTTCATCCAAAAATGAAAATTCTCTCATCATTTACTCACCACCATACCATCCCAGATGTGTATGGCTTTTTTCTTTTTTTTTTGCAGAACACAAATGAAGATTTTTAGAAGAATATCTCAGCTCAGATTGATTCAATGCAATGAATGGTGGCCAGAAATTTTAATTAAAAAAAAAATCACATAAGGGCAGCATAAAAGTAATCTGTAAGACTCCAGCTATTAAATCCATGACTTCAGAAGTGATATATTAGCTGTGGGTGAGAAACAGATCAATATTTAAGTCCTTTTTTACTATAAATCTCCACTTTCACTACCACGTTCTTCTTCTTTTGTTTTTTGGTGATTTGGATTACTCGTGCATATCGCTATATTGGTCGGAGATAGTCAAAGGTAGAGATTTATATTAAAAAAGGACTTAAATATTGATCTGTTTCTCGCCCACACCTATCATATCGCTTCAGAAGATACAGTATGGATTTAACCACTGGAGTCATATGGATTACTTTGTGATGCCTTTATGTGCTTTTTGAAGATTCAAAGTTCTGGCCACCATTAAGTTGCATTAAATGGACCTACAGAGCTGAGATATTCTTCTAAAATTCTTCATTGGTGTTCAGCAGAAGAAAGAAAGTCATACACATCTGGGATTGCATGAGGATTAGTAAATGATAAGAGAATGATAATTTTTGGGTGAACTATCCCTTTAAGGATGTTTAGATAAAGAAAAAATATCAGATCAAGAAAGTGAATTTTGCAGTAAGACCCACATTTGTCTGGTTTTGGGTATTGTGGAGTCGTAAAGTGACAGTGAATTTTATCCTGGTTGGGAAGCATTCCTGGGAACAGCCAGACTGTTAGTTGGAGCCAGAATGTCAGTTGTGAGACTGACTCAGCGCAGTATTGCTTCTCCACACCTGTGATGCATCTCCACCCCAACACCATACAGAATGAAAACATGATAACAAGAACATAATCTAACAGTGTTGAAAGGACATTAGCATGGCTCACATGTTAGGGCTTTGGTAGCTCACATTTCTGCACTCTACTGTAATACCATGACCGTCTTTTCTCTCCTTGTATACTAACTCGTACTTTTTCTTAAAAGGCTGGATAACACTTTAGAAGAAATCATATTCAAACTTGTGCCTGGTCTTAGAGAAAGTAAGCATTTGCTTGATATAACACATTCTCAGTCAAGTAACCTTTGTCTCATACACAAATACCAAATATCAACAAGCATTTAAATTCGTTATTTTTTTTCTTCTCCTGTTTGTCTTCCATCCAGAGGAATTGCAGCAAGAGATTGAATTCTGGAGGAGAAACAAGTCAAAAGAAAATGTTGATGGTATGTGACATGCTAACCATACTACCTGCTAAGTTAATGTCTTATTTTTTAAGCATTTGGCTCTCCTGGCTTTGAGTCAGTCCTGTGTGAGTGAACTCATGGGCTATGGAGATATATGTGTGCCACAATTCTGCACACGCAAAATTATATTTTATATAATTTTATATACAAAATATGATATTTTGAGAACACAAAAATGTTCTGTGTGCGCAAATTTATACTTTGTGTCAGAGCAAGAGTGAGACAAAGGGACCCAAAAGCAGAAGAACAGTTCAAAGGATTTATTAACAAAAGAAAATGTCAGTAAACTGAACTGGCGAAGGCTGGCGATCCCAGCACCAGCTGCAGTAGCAGGAGGCGAAGAACGAGTCTTAGTGCATGTAGTAGCCGTGCAGTGGGCAAAGGAGGAGAGTGTTCGTAGACAGGTGTATGCGTTGTGGAAGTCAGGAGCAGATCTGTAGGAAGTGTCTGTTGAAGTGTGGTGTGGTGCAGAGAACAAAGCCTGGGCAGAGGAGGGTAGTCGTATTCCCAACATGTGGGCAGAGATTAGGAATCCTCCACTGGTGACTCGTGGGTGGCGAGGACAGGCGTACAGCAAACTGGAAGGTAACCACACTTTCCAACATGTGGGCAGAGACAGGTAACCAACAGATACATGAGACTGCACCAACTAGACAAAGAAAGCAAGGTTAGCTGCTTGACAGCACAAACAGCATAAGCTTGGCTATGTTCAGCAATCAACTACATTTAACATTAAACAACATTAAACTACCACATTGAACGATCCAGCCCCGGACATGACACATGAGGGGATTTAAATAAGCAGGAAACAAACAAGGGGCAGGTGCTGCTCGCAGCTGAAAGTTGGCATGATCAGCGTTCCCATGGAAACAATCAGGGTTCCCATGGAAACGCTGAATCTGCATGCCAGCAGCACCTGAAACACATGATGGCAAAACGTAAATATGCTTTGACCAAAACAAACAGGGAACGATGATGCCACGGTCCTCGTCAGACAAAAACCCAACCTGACGAGGTGACAGGACCGTGACATCACTGGAGGGCACACGGCAGTAACTCGTGCACAGCGGTCACTAACAACCGGACCCGTGTGCTCACACAAAGAAGGTACGCAAAACATGAGACAGGACAATAATGCCACGGTCCTGTCAGACAGAAACCCAACATGACAAGGCGACAGGACCGTGACACTTTGCATGCAAGGTTTTTTTTTGAGCACACAAAAAATGTTCTGCGCTCGCAAGATGATATTTTGAGCGCACAAAAAGATATTTTGCACGTGCTTGAACTCAGTTTTGTAAAGCAATTTATCTTCTTGCAAAGATGAATTCAATTTGAGGAAACAAAAAATCAATTTTGCACTTGAATAAAGTTTATTTGAATGTGAATTTGCACAGAATTCTGAAATTTACGTAACACTTTTTTTTGCATGTGCAAGATCTCACTCGCTCTCTCCTCATACCCAATTTGCCAGCGCTCATAGCTTTGACTGCTTGTTTGCAAGGTCACAACATTATAATGTGCCAGAATTTCAGCCAATCATAGATGAGGTGGTACATTTTTACTGGCTGTCTACACCACAGATCATTCTGCTAATAAAAACAAGAGGAAGAGGAGAAGTGGATAGTTTGTTTTCAAGAAAGGAAATGTGTAAAATATTATGACCACATAAAAGCAACTGTTTTGTTGACTTAACTCTTTTTATTTAACCTTTATGAAATAGATATCTTTAGTCTGTACACTGCCAAAAGGCTTACTAGCTAGCTAACTATCTGGCTAGCTCAGTATGGTTCTCTTGGCTAGTATTTGGTTATCTTAGTTACCAAGTTACACTTACATAGCAACTAGCTTGGCCATGTTAGTTACCACTTTCAACTGAAATTATATTAATTTAATCTCTCCCATGTGTAAAACTCTTTAAGACTAACGCTATAGTGTCGTTTTGGGTGGAACTTAATTTGACTTCTATCTTTCCCAAAGGATATTCTGAGAGATCAGTTTATTAAAATAAATGTGACCATATTACAGTCTACCATGAATCAGCAACCACTGAACCTTCTTCTTTTTGTTATTATTATATTAAATATTATTTTCTACCACAACCCTTCTGGCAAAATTGATTAATGAGAAGAAATGGAAGAAAAGAGGCTAATTATGGCTCCTGTCATAGTTTGGGGCAAATTAAATGTACAGTATATTGAACCTCAATTGTCTGAGACTGCGAATCCATGTACAAATTTTTTTTTAAGTAAAAAAAAATAAAAATAGAAAGAAATCCTTAGCATTGCATGATCCCAGGCTACTATATTTTGAAAAACGTACATTACAGTAAGTTAAGCCTTACATTATTCCTGGTATGTCTATAATCCATGGGGTAAATATCTTTTGTAATGATAACTGCATACAGAATATAAAGTGTGTACTGAACTTGGAGCATTGTGCCTGTTGGCTCTTCTGCTACATTTACACTGAGATGTTCATGGTTGCTGTCGCTGCCTCAACTGTCCAAACACAGAGCATTTGTAAGCAGCTTCTAATAGCTAATCTTGACATAGGAGGCAGAACTAGTCGGAATAAGGTTGGAAAAGCAAATGAGCAGTCTAAAGTTCCGGGTGCACGCAGGGAGCATACAAGGAGAGAGTACGAATGAGATCTTGCACACACAAAAAAATGTATTAATGTTTACAAGAAGATATATTGCTTTACAAAACGCATACAAAAAAGTTTAAACGCGTACAAAATAACTTTTTGTACGCTCAAAAAATCAGCTTGCACGCTCAAATATCATCTTGCGCACACAGAACATTTCTGTGGACTCAAAATATAATTTTACACGCTCAAAATATAATTTTGTACGTGCAGAATTTTGGCACATTTATAACTCCATAATGGGCCAGGTTACTTTGCCGTATCAGCATTTACACTTTTGATGTCAATAGACTTCTAGTGTCACTTTTGTTCCCTTTGAAATAATGTCTTCACAACTAATATACTGTAAATCTACCACAGTCTGTAGCTCTGTTCCAAACCCTAGTGAGAAGCCTACATAAACAAGATTTTAAGGCATCATAGGTGTGATTATTTCTTTGAAAATTAGTTCCATCTAATCAAACTTTTCTAGTTCACCCAATTTTTGTGTGTGCAATCTGTTGAATTAATACAAGATGGCCTAAACTCAACAGCATGTGCTAATACAAAACTACAATATATTGGTATCCGGAACTGTGAGTGTAGTCACGTATTATGTTTGCTTCATGTGAGTGACCATTAACATAGGTGCTGCCTATGTAGAATGCTTCATATAAGTCATTTAGGAGATTCCTTGATAGTTAGGATGCATTCTTAGAAAGCAGCTGCCTATGTTGGCATTAGACAGTGATTCAGTAAACTTGTAAACTTCTCAATCTACAGCTCTTGTGCTCAATATATAAGCCAACATGAATGACTTTCATAATGGCTGGAGTCAACGAGGCAAATTGTAAGTGTTTGCAGCTGTAAGCAATTCTTAATGATGAGATAATTACCACATTTTATAATCTATTTTGTATAAAAGAAGGACTGGTGAAAGATGCAGATGCTGTTTTGCATTAGCATATCTATTAGGCTTTGTGTCAAATGTTTTTCTACCCGCATTGTGTGAAGAGCACATAATTTAGCACAGAATTATATTTTTATGCAATTTTTACTGGAAGTCCAGTTGATGTCTGTTCAGCTTTTTAGATGATATTATTATGATGTGCTACACATTTATATTCTTTAGTTTACATGGTGGTTAAAGAGATTTTACGCTTTGACACATTTTGGAAGGAGTCAGTAGTATAGTAGTGACTGAAGATGTTGGCATACTGTGAATTATTCCATGGATTTATTAATTTTCAACGATAACTTATAATAATTTAAAGACAGACCTTTTAGCTCCGAGGCTGTTCATCGATGGTATATGCTTCTTTTGAAGACATCCCACTGCATTATTTCAAATTCATTGCTTAGCAGTCATGTATGATAATGGGATTCATGACAACTACATTACATCGTAAACAACTACATTACCCATGGTACAGCAGATAACGGTTCACCAATCAGAGAACCGCGGCCAACAAAGCCCACAAAATTTGCCTAGGAGTGACCACCCAATCCCATGACACACTGTGAGTGATGTAATCGAGTCTCCCTTTACACTTAAACTACTTATTTAATCATACATATCAGAATATTTTGCAATACATGTAAAATATATTGTTTCTAGACTTGTATTCAACAACCTACAATCAATTGTTTTATATATTACCTTCATTTTTTATTCAATTACACCATTCATAATGCTTCATGGGATTGTAATTCGTGCCCTCGTAAAAAACGGTAAGTACACAGGTCACACGAAAATCACAATCTAGTGGATTCCCATTGAGATGACTGCATTTTGGCTGTGGGATTTCGCAATGAGAAGCTATGTGTGACCATGCCTTAAAAGTCAGGAAAAAAAATGACATACAGTATAAAAATATGATAATTTTTTATATAATATCAGTTAATTTGATATCTGGGCACCTAGTACTTTCACAAAGTTTAATTGAATAAGTTGTATTTAAATCCACAAATATTTTTACATTTAGCAGGCTAGCAGCAAAGTAAATATACAGTTCAAATTATGGTGACTTCTGTGCTGCTTGCATATCAGCATATCACTGTAGATTGAGTCAGTAAATTCAGATTACTGAAACAAAGTATGATTGGTTGGCAAATGTCCAATCGTGTCTGAAATGAACTTTCAGATTTTTAAAAATATTACATTTCTTTAGCATTTGCACCACTGGTTTTGTCTTATTTTTATTCCAGAGGATGACCCTATATGTAAGAGAGCCAAACTAGATGATGAGGAGGATGATAAAGGTGATGGAGACTACCACAGGAGTGATCCGCAGATAGCCATCTGTCTAGACTGCTTGCGGAACAATGGCCTGATGGGAGAGAACATTGTTAAGGTCAGCCATGTTGATGCCATGTTGAATTATATATCTCTCCTCCTCCTGTCTTTATTAAACTGCAATTAATAAACGTGATGGCACTAAACATTTCCATCTAATTTATTCTGAATACCGTTGAATCAACCTTTGAACTCCATTAGTTGTATGAAAAATGTATGTTTGACTACTAACTAATGGTTGACTGTTGTTAAGCAGGCCAAAAACATTTGACACTTTTTCTTTTTGCTGTGTTTTCTAGGGCTTAATGAAAAAATTTATTCGCTGCTCATCTAGAGTGACTGTTGGAACAATCAAAAAGTTTCTAAGTCTGAAGTTAAAGCTTCCGAGTTCTTATGAGGTAACACTTCAACATCTTTTGAACATCTATTTCGGTGACCACTATTCATTTACATAAAAAGCACAACTAGGATATCAGATGTTTTTTTTTTTTCTCTCTTTTTCACCCAATTTGGAATGCCCAATTCCCAGTGTGCTTTTAAGTCCTTGTGGTCGTGTAGTGATTCGCCTCAATATGGGTGGCGGAGGATGAATCCCAGTTGCCTCCGTGTCTGAGACCATCAACCCTCACATCTTATCACGTGGCTTGTTGAGCGTGTTGCCACAGAGACATAGCACGTGTGGAGGCTTCACAACATCCACCGTGGTATCTGCGCTCAACTCACCACGCACCCCACTGAGAACGAACCACGTTACAGTGACCACGAGGAGGTTACCCCATGTGACTCTACCCTCCCTAGCAACTGGGCCAATTTGGTTGCTTAGGAGACCTGGCTGGAGTCACTCTGTACGCCCTGGGATTCAAACTAGCGAGCTAGCGAACTCCAGGGGTGGTAGCCAGCGTCTTTTACCACTGAGCTACCCAGGCCCCCTCAGATTTTACTTTTTTATTTTGTTAACATCCCTTTAGCTTACTTGTGCATGCTGATCTGTAGAGTTGGGCTCGTGCTTATGTTTGGGTTGTATGAGTGTTCTTCGGCAGTTTTAGTCTACTCTACAATAAAGTTGATCTGACAGTCGCCAACTCTTTCTGCAGCTAGACGTTCTATGCAATGGTGAGATCATGGGGAAAGACCACACCATGGAGTTCATCTACATGACCCGCTGGAGGCTTCGGGGAGAAAATGTAAGCCATGAGAATACCAGTATGTCCCCCTCTTCACTAATGTGTTTAATCTAAAGCCTCTCAACTTTACCACTGCGATATAAGCAGTATAGCAGAACTTGTTGCTTGAAGGCTGATTAACTGAGTGGTCTGTTACAATGCTGTTGACTCTCAAGTGTTGTCATTCTGTTATAGCCTGGCAAAGCTATGGTCCTGCCTCAGATACATGGCACATGAAGCATGCAAGCACTGCACTCAACACTGACCACCCCAAATATACTGTAAAAAATATCTAGATGCATTTACGGTAAAACAATGGAAAATACAGTGTCCATGTTTCACGCATTACGGGATTTAATTTTGGTGCCTGTATATTTTAGAGTTCTCTACCGTATATACAGTATCATTAAACGATATCATTTTTATTTGCACTTTTTAATGTACTGTTAACCACCATAGTAACACAGGTGGTAAAACAAAAGGCCACATGATGACTCAAATTTCATCAAGAGTAGCCCGTCCAGGAGCAATGGCCAATACTGTAAATATGTATAGACAGTGCACCATCAGTGACACTAAAATACTGTAATGCAATTTAACTACACAACACAAAATGAATATAAAGAATATGAAGATAAAACGCCCCAATGTACTTTACATACCTGATAACAAAAATAAGAAGTAATATACATATTTCAATAAAATATAATCAAATGTGATGGGACTTCCTGGAAATTCCTGGACTTCCCCATAATTTTAACAATAGTTTACCGTTACAGTACATGTATTGTCTTGTTAAACATAAATCATACTTTTAACTTTAAAAAAAATGTTTGCCATATTTTTCATGTACTGTCTTATTAAGTCAAATCAAAATTTTCACCATTTATGGTAAGGTAACTGCCAGTTGACCATTTAACAGTTTTTATTAATGTATTTTATATTCTTTCTCTGTGAAAAAAAAATAAATAAATGTTTACTTTGTATGTTCGCAATCAGGGTTTTTTTTTTTTTTTTCAACCCAGGAGCCCCCAATCCAGGGACGCCATAATGTAAAATGCTAGATTTTCTCAATAGCACAGTATAATAATTTATAATCATTTTGTCAAATATTATTACATTCTAATGCTTAAAGTTCAAAGGTTTGTCATAAACGTTTGTTTCATTTGTTTTCCAGTTGTACAATACAGCCACCCCTCAGGCTCTATTTAAGTAAAAGTAGCCAAACCTGACCGTATCTGTGTGAGTTCATGTAGCAATTCACCCACATGACACCTTTACATCTGGGCCGATAGAGTTCAAACCTTTTTTGCCCCTCTGATTTTTACATTTTTAAAAAAACAAAACAAATATTTATTTATTATATAATTAAGCAATATCACAGGTGCAAGAGTGCTAATATTCAGTACAGCTTGATTGCAATATTGCTTTTGTACAAAAATTATGTAAACATAGAGTTAATGTAGAACAAATTACATTTTAGAAACAAAATGGCCAGTTATTTTCTGCCAATATAAACACTGCTATTATACTAATAAATATCAGCACTCTTTGAACCCCGCTTTCTCAATGAAACATATATAAAAAACGTAATGTCAGGGATCCCACAATCATGGAAAACCTTGAAAAATCAGGTAACATAAATATTGTGGTTTCCAGCCCTGAAAAAGTAATAGAAATTATGAAAATAATGGAAAAGTAATGGATGTTCCTCAGTATTTTCTAGTTAGGCTAAGCTCTAAAATATTGCCCTGGCTAGAAATTGCTCTTTGTGAGCTAAATCTCTATAAATGTATTTTAATAAGTCACAGATGACTGGAAAAGTCATGAAAATGTATTGATCAAAAAGTGTGGGAAGCCTAATACATAGAATATCACATTAATAGGTTCCTAATTGTAAAATGTTAAATTGTGAACCATGTCATTAAAGACTTTGGTGTGTAATTGTTACCCTAATACTGACAAAAAGAATCAACAATGTGTCCTTTTCTCCAGGCCTACCCAATGGTACTTGAATATCGACCACGCATTGACTTTGGCTAGGCTGAAATACCCTGCACTAATTTCAGCCCATCAACAGACAGCAAACTGAATGGACTTATCCAGTTTGGAAGATGTACTCTTTTAGTCTCTTGTGTTAAGTATCTTATAGTTGCTCTCTTTATTGGGATATCTGACAACCTTCTCATTTTCTAACACAGAGACAGATACTGTTAGAAAGATCTGTTAGCTTAATGCGGTCTGTGAAAAGATTTTCACACACCACGGGGATGTCAGTCAGTGATATGTGTCTTATTCCATGCTGTAGTTTATTTACCAAGTTGGCACAGCAGTCATTTTTGAGGGCCTTAATCAATATGCATATGACGACAACAGGATTTTAGTGCCTTTTCTTGTACATACATTGTCTTAAGTGCATTTTTTGAGTTGGCTTTTTAGCCTTTATTTTTATAGGACAGATAAGAGAGACAGAAAGTTGAAGTAGAGAGGTGGAGTTAGATAAGCACATGACCAAGGCCGGACTCAAACCTCGGTCCCTGTGAGCCAGTGGCTCTTAAGCCTCGTACACACATGCAGCGACTTTATCGTCGCTAGTCTCTGTACTATGAAGTCGCTCCTGGGCGTTCCTACTGCTGTTGCTCTTACTTTTTTGGTGGACTGCACGTCTGGCCGTATCTTTAAAAATTGTGACCACAGATAAGATAGACTGCCAGTAAAACCAAGATATAATTCTAATTGACAAGGAATTTGTTTTCTTGTCTCTAAAAAATTACATTCTGCTGTGTAGAGTGTTGTTACATAAACTACAGCAAAGCTCAATGCATTTAATCATTAATCAGATTAGCGATCTATCAATGTACAAAATCTACAACTCAAACCCACTCAAACTGACAATAATTTCTAAAATGTCATTCTAATTTGACAAATAATCAGTTATCTTGTCCTTAAAAATAAACATTCTGCAGGGGAGAGTGTTTTAATATGAACTGCAACAGTGCTCATTGCATCAGATCACTAACAAGATGAACGAACTATCAATGTACGAATCAAACTCACTCAGACTGCCAACATTTTCCTTTCCACGCATCATTTTGTATTATTTCCATGGACTGTATATGGTTACAGGCCACTCATATAGAACAGTGAAAATGCTTCCAGAAATGTTAATTTCTCCTCTGTCTTGTCTTGTCTGCACTCATCTCCATTATCTCAAAGGACGAATGACGTGAGCTCCACTGAACACCGCCTTCACTCCTATTGGTTGTCGCTCCCGAAAGTCGCTCTCCATTAGCATAAAGTTAAACTTTTCTGTCGCTCGCCATGCCCACATCTAGTCGCCAGAGGTTGCTGTCACTCATGTCGCCGGAATTCGCCAGCTCTCATTAAAAATGAATGGTATAGTGTCACTTTGTCGTTGGAAGTCACTGCATGTGTGTATGGGCCTTTACAGTATATGTCAAAAGCACTACCCACTGCGGCACAGCTCTGACTAATTAAGAGTATTTGGAGACAGATTTGAGCATACAAAGAATAGTTTTTCCAAAGTAAAATGTGTTTAAAGGTATCCTGTCATGTCAGGCTTCTTTAGTCAACGTAAGCTCTTTGCTTCCAGGTCAAATTTCTTTTTACTGGCTCTCCTGTTTCGGAATAAAGTATGTTGTTATATTGTAGCTTCCCTTTGTCTGGATAGGAACTGTAACTGTGTTTTAGCTGTGCAATCTCAGCACAGATTTTTAACAATACAAGAAGTCATTAAGGTACACTATGGAGGATTTGTCATTTATTAATTTTTTTGGTTGGAAATAAATACAATTTTGTTGCCAGTACATAAAAAATTTGTGTGCAAAACCACGTTCTTGGGTACCCAAGAGTCACTGCGGAAAGCATACAATAACAATTTACATTCAAAGTTGTTTGGTTTGATTTCACAGAAAATGTTTGGCTTCTAACATTCACCCTTGTAAGTTCACTTCATGTCTGTAAACATGAAAAGAAGGTCCAGCTATGTCTGTGAAAATGCTGCTTGCATAGATGACATATTTTTTTGGGATATAAACATCTTGTAGGACTTTCTTCTTACTATCAGTGACTCTTGGTTTGACATGGTGATCCAAAATGATCACACTGGAAATTAAAGTGTAGTTCTAGCAGGAAGATCTTGGAATTCATTCTATCAGGCAACTCATCCAATCACAATACATCCTCCGCTCTATAAGCCTGCCAGCTGCCTCTGAATGTTTGCATACTTGGTCCTGGGTGAGGGTAATCTCCGCTCCCCTGCCTCCGGCAGGATCTGACAGTTCAAGCAGCATCGGAGCGCTGAACCGTAGGACGGGGCTAACGCCAAATTATATAAGTATCTTTTCATTTGTATTAATTCCAATAATCTAGAGTCTTTCTTATAGAAATCGACATGTTGCTTCCTAAAGTACATGTATCCTGAAATCAACCCCATTCAACCAAAGTACTGACAAGCGGCATTTCCCTTTAGACATTTTTGCATCAATTCAAGTGTGAACACATTCCCTCTAGCACTACTGATAGCACGTTGCATGACCAGCCTCAGAGACACGGGTTCTATGATTTGAATTTCAGTAACCACAGACCGATTTCAGCAGCAAAGATTTTGACCTACTGTCTCCGAATTCAGTGTAATCAGTGTGTCATAATAGACAACCATGTATACCTCAAACCATTAGATTCATCTATGCAGAGAAGCAGTGCTGGAGCACAACTAACGTACAAAACAAAACTATGTTTCTCTGCAAGTAACTTGCATTTTTATGCTTTAACCACAGAGGTTGATAGAGAGCCCAGAATTCTGTAGTGTACCTTTAAGAGTTTTAGCATTAATCTCATGATGTTGAAGGTCCTGAACTGATATAAAACCAGTCCACAAGAGTTTTAAAAGATCGTCTGTTTTTGATATTGCCCACTTAAATTTTTTTATTATTATTATTTATTATAGGCCATATCTCTGTGCTCATACAAAATCCTTTTTTTCTTTTGAGGCTTTCGGTGACTTACCTCCACTTGTGCCTCATTTTATCAAATCAAAGTTCACTGGTGAAACTAACTTAGAATTCTGTGATATGAGTATGCTTCCCTGGGACCCTGATTGAGAATGAAGCTAAATTCTTTGTCATTGTGTCATTGTGAGGTTTGTGGTTGGCAGCCTAAAAGTTAAAGTTCCTCTCAATCTGTAATTCTTTGGATAATTTTTTCATTTCTTTTTTTTTTTTAAACATCGGTATAATGTTCAAAATTGCTGTCTTGAATCTAAGCTTTTAATGAGTCATTCTTGCCTGTAACAGGTCAAAACAAATCCTCTGTGTTTAAGTAAATGTCAAACTGAACATTGGAAATAGTCATAGTTTTCTCTTGAAAAGTAGAAATAAGGGATTTGTTTGACCACATAAAAATACATCCAAACTGTATATTAGTCTTGTCATATTACACCAAAGACACTCTACAGCATCTGAACACATGGGGAAAATAGGCTAAAAGCTGTTTCCTTACTACTACAACGCTCACTAAACAGAAGCCACATGGACAAAATAAAGCTTGAAGCTAACCTCTCGAATGGCGTGCAAAATAGACAATGCTTAGCCAATATTCAGCTGTATTTTTTTTATTTTGTTATTGTGAATGTTTCAAGTCATAACACTTTACAAAAAGTTTGTTTAGGCTGTATTAGTTAACATGAACAAGCAATAAACACTACTTTTACAGCATGTATTATTCTTGGTTAATGTTAATTTCAACATATACATTTTAACATTAAAATCGGTTAATGCATTTTAAACTAACATGAACAAACAATGTTTTTTTTTTACAAATTAACATTAACCAAGATTAATAAATGCTGTAAAAAAAAAATATAGTATATTGTTAGTTCACGATACCTAATGCATTTACTAATGTTAACAAATAGAACCTTATTGTAAAGTGTTACCAAGTGAAAACAATCACATGACATTTGATGGAAACCTGTTTAAAAAAAAAAAAATCTTGAATTTTTGGATTGTGTTTGCAAAAAAGGGGACAAGAACGAAGCTGAATTATATGTGTTTAGATTAGAGAATGTCCTTGTGCTGCAATGATCGCCATGTATTTTTATAAGAAGCCATTGTAGATATTTTATCTTTAAAAATGGAAATGTATGTTGTTTCTTTAACAAACAATAAAATGCTGCTTAGAATAATCTATTCTATTTTTCAGTGTAATGTTGCAAAGGAGATTTCTATAGAGATTAGTCATGTACTGTGTATATAGCACATGCCAGTTATTGTATTTGTGTGTCTTTGTTCAGAAAAATAAATAAATAAATGCACTCAGAATTTTGATAATCTCTGTTTGTGAATTTTTTTTAAAATTATTATTATTCCATCTCATGGTACAGTATTTAAAACCAAACAGCAATGTTTGTTACATTACATTTGTTACAGACACCTCAGTTCTCTCTCCCTCCTAAAAATGGTGTCGTTGCACTGTGGTTTGTGGTTCTCTGGGCTCGGCAACACTGCCTCATATTTTCTCTGTGATTTCATCTAAGATTCATCTGCCAAGGATAAAATTTGTCCTCTGCTAAAATCCATCCTCCTTTTGAAATGATTCAGGTTTCACTGCCTTTGGTGAGGAGAAAATGCTACCAAATTTTATTGGAAAAATTAGACATATCTCTCTCTCTCTCTCTCTCTCTCTCTCGCTCTCTCTCGCTCTCGCTCTCTCTCTCTCTCTCTCTCTCTCTCTCTCTTTCTCTCTCTCTCACACACACACACACACACACACACACATTGGTGTGGCTATCCTTATAAGGACTCTTCATAGACATAATGATTTTTATACTGTATGAACTATAGATTCTCTCCCCTAACCATACCCCTAAACCTAACCCTCACAAAAAACTTTCTGCATTTTTACATTTTCAAAAAAACATCATTTAGTGTGCTTTTTAAGCGCTTTATGGGGACACTAGAAATGTCCTCATAAATCACATTTATAGCATAATACCCTTGTAATTACCAGTTTGTAACTTAAAAATATTTCCTCGTAAACCACACAAACCCACCCACACACACACACATTCTGTGTTGAAGGTTGATGAGGGAATGTGACCATCGAGTGGTGTATGTGTGTGTCCATCATTGTCTCTCATAAATGGGAAGGTTATGCTGGTTAGCTGTGCTTTGTGTCAGTTAATCCTTTGAAAGAAGCACTGCCTGGGCTTTAAGGCCTTGATATACTGCCTACGAAATCGAATACGTATGGATGTGATGTAATTTAGAACAAAATCTGGCCAAAAATATGGTGTTTTTCCTTACGTTTCAGTGGATCATTACAGCTCGCTTGGGCGAACCTTACTGCCATTGGTCAATGCCATTGGTATGTGTGACCTGGAGCTCCACCTACATTGAGGCTAATGGTTAATATTGTTTACCTTGCTTGCTGAGTCAATATCAGTCAACATGAACACATCGATGTTCATGTTGACTGATTTTGACTCAGTTATTAGTGAGCTTGTGCAAATGTACCTAAATCTGTACGATCATTTGCTTAGAGACATTTTCCAAGACCAAGTCATGTGATCTTCTCAATTACTCTCAAGTGCCCATTCACTCATGTGCCATCTGCAGCAAAAGCCATTCACACATCTGTCTGAAGTAAGATATGCCTCTATCATCATTGTTTTATCTTTGTTCTGAACATTTTAAACACTCATCTTTGCAATGGTATCAGTGTCATAATAAATTACAATAACAGAGCGTAACCGGCGCATACTATGGCCGCGTGTTGCATGTTAGCGCATTAGCGTCATTAATTCATAATGTAAATAAGACAAATAAAAAAAATTCTACTGCATATATAGTACTTTAAATCATCATCGAGTGGTTAAACAGCTTCTTTTACTGACCTCATGTGAATTCTACTCAGAATGAGGCATAAAGTCATTGATAACACATTTGTAAGGTTTTTCTTGTAGCGTCCTCATATTTAAATGTACTTCTAAACATCTCCCACATCGGTGTGGCGGTAGTCTGAATGTTCAGTAACAGTATACTGCTGCTCGTCTCTTTAGAACTTCTTTTTACCCCTAAACGAAGAATGAAGAAGAACTTCTACGGAAGTATATCGAGTCCTTTAGATTTCGCCTTGTATATTTCGCCCTGTTTTTAAAACACCTCGGTCACATCACCCCTGGATTTCCACTCTCTCTGCCTCAGCCAGGCAGTGAGTTTTTTCCAAAAGCACTCTATTCCTTCCAGCTACTGGTGTAGGAAAGTGTCTCTCCTACCTGTGCCAAATTAATTTTAAATCTGGACAATAGAGAATTACTGTAATCTTTGTGTCTTTACTCCTCAAGACTCCCTTTTTCCATAAAGGAATAGTGACTTCAGGGCACCAGTAACTAAAAACACAATTCCATGCCCTGAGGGACAACGCTGCACCATGTACTCTGCAAGTAGTTTGGCATCTCAAATTGGCCTAATTAGTGTCTTTATTTTCTTAGCTGTCTACATTTATATGTCAGTGCTGGCTCTCCAAACGTTTAACCAAACATTTGTGTCACACTTTTAACTGAGGCTCTTTTCAGCATTTGACTGCATTGAATAAACATTTGGGAAAATTTCTCAAGGTGGGACGGGTCTGAAAAATATCAACTTACATGTACAGAGCCAGATATATTGTGCAACAGCAGTGTGTCTCCAAGATGTACTGTGTAATCTATCATTAGGGTTCAGTGTTATGTATCTTCTTGTCAGTTTTCATTACCAGCGAACGGTAACATGTATGCATACTGCATGTAGATCCATCTTACCCATTGGCACTTTAAAATATGAGCGTATATCCACTCCCTCAGAGCCTTCAGTGGTCTCATTCACCATGTTTCTTGTCATGGGTAGATAATCATGATAATGTTGACTGTCATCAGCAGTGTAGTTTAGTCCATTAAGAAAACAAGTGGCAAGCCCAAGGGATGCAAATCAATGGAAGCTGTTTGTACAATCTTCCATTTGCATGAACTTTATGTGATTGAGAGCTGATTACTTGGTTTGATGCCCTGTGAGCCTCAATGAACTTTCCATTCTGTCAAGAGTCACTCTGTGAAATGTCAGTGCACTTGTCAGAAAAAAAGGGCTCATATCTTTCTTGTGGTGGCACTGGTGAGCAGATGACCAGAAGGAAAGGACATTTTGTACTGGCTGTCAGTGTCTCATCATGCACTTAGTAGGTATTCATTGCAGGCTTGTGACAGAGGACAACAGAGCATTTCATAAAAATGCCGGAAGCTGCAACATGGATCTCAGATCAGTTCTGTTTGCAGACTTTTAAGATAATGGTTCACATAATTGTAGCATAAAATATGGCATTGACTGAATGATTCAGAACAATTTACAAACAACTTTACAAAAATATTACAATGGTACAATGGATTTAAAATTGTTCATTTATTAAGAAAGATCACAAAACCCTTGGCATTGTACTAACAAGACTTTAGTATGATAGATGTGGAAACAAATCTGAATGATCCTTTTCCAGCAGGGTACAGATTCACAGGTCATTAAAAACAGGAATGTGGGACTGGGACTGTTTAAAATGATTATTTAATGTTGAATCATGATAGGCAAGTGTGAAATATTCCTTTAAGCATTGATAGTTGATAGTAATGAGTTAAAAGGAACTTTAAGGAAGTTTAAGTTATTTTGTTAACTTTAAATGTAAGGCTTTATTATCATGGGTATTATATACAAAAAAAAAAAAAAAAAAGGGCATCAATTACCAGAATATTAAAACATACTTAAACCAGTGGCATGCGGTGCACAAACTGGGTACTCCTTCAATCCTTAACCCCACCCCCACACACACAAACAAAAACACACCATAATATTACCTCACTTGCCGCTATAGCTTCAAAGGGAATGTTCTTAATCCTCCATTTGTCTGGTTGACAGGAGTAACACCAGCGCATGCAATGCAAAACGGAATGGGGCATCCATTTACTGTCGACACGATGCCGCAATGGATGCTTCCAGTGTTGACAGCTTCATTGATTTTTATAGAATCTTTTTGCTTTTGACGTGACACGCTGCTCGTGTCCAGTGTAGACAAGTGTTGTCAACATAGGAGTATTTTCAGTAACACTTTTTAGCTGCACTCAACGGAGGCTGTTGATATTGCGATTGTGAGAACAAAGTTTCTTTGGCATTAAATTGCACACTGCGCAGGGAAGTTGTCAATTTGTCAGTTCGTTTGAAGAAAATAATTTCATTTAGAGTGTTCGCTGTAAAACTTCCACGGATTTTAGACTTCTTGCTCTGCCTGTAGCGGGACATATCCCGCTGTTAGTAGCCCCAGGTAGAGACGGAAACATGGCTGTAGGAAGGGAGACTTTGCTGACTTGTTCAAAGTGCAACATGGGGTGCTTCTCAATTGGAAGGCTGCAGCCTAGTTAGGCTGTCTTTCTTAGACCAGTCCTTCTGAGGCTGTAGGTTAGCCTCCTCCTCAGCATTCAGTGCTAGAATGAGATGGTCTAGTAAGTGTGCATGGCTACGTCATAAAGGTTTCCGCCTCCGCGGTCACGGCGCAAAAACATAATCGTGTTTGCATAAGCAGTGATGAGCGTGATTTGGAGGTTGCATTTTTCCCTCTAATATTACATTTTTACTCCACTGATGGTTAGGTTTATGTTTGGGGTTTGGGTTGGGGGGTACAATTTATAAAATATACATTCCTCTTCACTGTATTACTGCATGTACAGATGAAAACAACTTGCTCCACAACTCGTTTTTGGCGCCCCTCCATGAACATTAAACCCGTAAAATACAGCTCGCATGTGCCCATACGTCCAACAACACTTACCCCTTTGGCCTCTAGGGGCAGTGTTTCGAATTTCAGTAAGCTCAGACCGATTGTAACTAATGAAAAGTTAAAATAATCTTTCAGATTTCACTTTGAGATCAGTCTGAACACAGTCCCCAACCCTAAACCTAACCGTCAGTGGAGTAAAGATTTAATGTTAGAGGAAAAATGCAACCTCTGAATCAAGCTCATCATTGATTATGTAAACGCGATTACATCTTGGTTTCTATGGGACCAGAACTGTGACTCGGAGGTGACTCAAGTAGCGACACAGGCAAAGGTAAATACATTTGAATTGATGCAAAGATGACTGATGGCGATGGCACTTGTTAGTAATTTGGCAGAATGGAGTCGATTTCAGGGTACCGGAACATTTGAAAGTAACATATCAATTTCCCACGTGATCATGTTGGACAATGCTGATGGTGGTACCACAAAAACATTCACAGTTTCAAGCCATTCATTAGAGGCTATCTTGAGCTGTAATATAAAAAAGACAGTCAGGGTAAAGTCCATTTCACACTTTAAGAGTCTTCCACAACAATTTTTTCCATAAATAAAACGTCTACATTAAAATAAGAGAAAAAATTATTTTGTCACAATACACAGCGTGTACTGAGCGTTTTCTCAGTAACTCAGCATTGTGTTATTTTGAGGCTTTTAGAAGAATTAAATGGATTCTATTAATGCAGAGCACATGTTGTGCAACATAGCTCAGTGTGTACAGTACATGCTCACAAATTGAGTAAAATATCAGTATAGTGTCTGCTATGCTAAACTGGCCAAACAGTTACACAAACAAAACCCATTAATGTAAGTGTCAAAAAGAGTGATCCCTGAACTGACCAGCTCAGCCATAACATTACAACCTCCAGGCAATTGATAGTTATCAGCATGTGCTCTGGACAGGAGCCTCCTGCTGGGTTTTGCTCACTCAGCCAGGGTCCACTGTGACTTTGGAATGGCATCCAGCCAAGCAGTACACCTCATGTGATGCAGTCAATGAATCAGATATCAGAATCAGAATTGACTTTATTGCCAAGTACGTTTTCACATACAAGGAATTTGCCTTGGTGTTTGATGCATACAATAACAATAAACAATAAACATAGTAAGATGAATAATAAACTATATTTAAGATACTATATATAGAAAAAGTAAACTGACTGGTTTTAATAAAGGAGCTGAACAGTTGTGCAAAATATGTGCAGATATGTGCAGAATATGAACCATAGAATGTGCAAATGTTCACTGTTCACAGCTGTTCACAGTTCACAGAAAAGTTCACAGTTTGAGTATAATAAAAATTGCAATAGACCAGATAAATGTTCTTTAAGTTGATGTTGAATGAGGCCCCTGGTCACTCTCTGGCCCTTATGACATGCCCATTGTGTCATGTTAAGGCATGTTCACAGGGATAGTGTGAAACAGCTGTGTGGCATCATGCATTGTGTCGGTTCATATATGCCAAGGCCATACAGCTGTCCTGTTTGGTGCTGTTTTCAGATATTTAGATACAAAATGTTGCGCAACAGTGACAGCTCACTTTTTCAGTGACCTGGGTTCCAGACAACATGATCACATGGAAAATCAACATGTTGCAACATGAAAGTTCATGTTCCCTGAAATCAACCCGATTTAACTGAATTACTGACAAGCGCCACCCCTCATCACACAATTTTGCAGCAATTCAAAGTTTATATTTTCCTCTGGCCCTTCTAACAGGATGTTGCACGAGCAACTTCTGAGACATGGGTTCTGGTCCTATGAGATCCAGGAAGTAATTACGTTCACATAAACAATGGTGAGTGCAATTTGGAGGTTTTGCAATTGGAGGAACTTTTGCTCTAAAATACAATTTTTACTCTTCTGAAGTTTAGGTTTAGGGCTGGGATTTGGTTTAGGGGGTAGAGTTAATAAATATGCATCATTGTTGACTGTATTATGCCATTTACAACAAAACAAAAACAAAAAACAAACTCACTTTTGGTGCAACTCTATGAACATGGACCTTATTCAAATTAGTGCCATCTTTATGGATGGGAATGACAACTCACAGAGCTCACATATGCCCATATAGAAGCCCATGAGTGCCATTTACAAAAGAAAGAAGGAATAAATTATCAAACTATTAATTTGAAAATAAAAATGTGAATAAATAAACCAATTTATAAATGGATAAATAAATACACACATTTAAATGTGAATAAATAAACCAATTTGAAAATGAACAAATAAATAGACACATTCAAATGTGTTTATTTAATTAATGTTTTAAAATGTACCTATATTTAGCAATAAAACAGCACATTAATAAGTCATTTTTAAATGCACCTTTAAATTGCATTTTAATAAGCATTTGGCAATTGATTTTCTTCATCCCATTTGCCAATTGCTTTTCTTTTTGTTTGACTTTCACTTTTCTTTTACCATTTGTCAGCAGAAGCCCAGGAGTGCCAGTTAAAAAGAATGAAGGAATAAATTATCAATCTATTAATTTGAAAATAAAAACTTGAATAAATAAATCAATTTATAAATGGAAAAATAAAAAGACACATTTAAATGTGTTTAATTAATTAATGTTTAAAATGTCATTATACTAACAATAAAATTGTACATTAATAAATCATATTTATTTCATGTTTAAAATGTCATTAAATGTAGCAATAAATGAGTACATTATTGAGTCTTTTAAATGCACTTTTTACTACACTTTAAAAGCACCTTTTAAATAGCATTTTAAAAAGGTATTTGGCAATTGCTTTTCTTAATTCATCTGCCAATTGCTTTTCCTTCTCAATCTCCAATTGAGAATCGAGTTAAAAAAATGCCATTGGACTGTTGACTCGTGAGAGCAACCAGTGAACTTTCGACTCAGTTTTAAGACACACCCCCTCTCCCACATGCCAAGAGTATGTAAGACGTCCTGTCATTGGACGACGGTATGAGCAGTTTACGTGATATTATTGGATCTGCAAATCCCATGCATAAGAAACGGATGCAAAGCATATCAGAAGTTAATGGTGGCTTGTTCACTGTTGCTGTGAAATGCTGAACGTGGCCCTACCTGAGCATGCTCAGTGATACGTGTCCAGGATGGGAGCTGGTAATCATGATGCTATCAACAGAACCAGCCTCCCGACTTGCGCCCCGAACTGAAACGCTCAGCAACCGCCATTTGCATCACCCTACTTCACCACTTGAGGTACCAAGCCGATGAAGAATAATGTACTAAACATAGTACTATATATCTGTTAATACAGATCCTGTACTAAAGCACCTCCGTGAAGTTGGCACCCCATATAATGAAATCTTTACCAAATCTATACCATTAAAAAATGAACATTTGTGCTGGTTCGGTGTTTGTGATATTAGACATTATTTTTTTGGCTGTGTGATGTCACTTTCCACCCCATCAAATCAAATCAAATCACTTTTATTGTCACACAACCATATACACAAGTGCAATAGTGTGTGAAATTCTTGTGTGCAGTTCTGAGCAACATAGTAGTCGTGACAGTGATGAGACAATTTACAATAAACATCAGATTTACACAACATAATTTACATATCTAATATACACATAATTACACACAACACAATATACAAATAATAACATACAATGTACAGTATACAATACACACAATATAGAATACACATTATACAATAAAAAAGTATATATAGTATATATAGAATGTACAGAAGGTTGTATTGTACTGTATTGACATTTAGGCTGTCGGTTGATAGTAAGTTGTTAAAGAGAGAATATGATATAATAATAATATAATTTATGACAGTCCGGTGTGAGATATAAGACTAATAAAGTGCAGTGCTGATGTATTTGATCGTGGGAGATCAAGAGTTCAAAAGTCTGATTGCTTGGGGGAAGAAGCTGTCATGAAGTCGGCTGGTGCGGGTCCTGATGCTGCGATACTGCCTGCCTGATGGTAGCAGTGAGAACAGCCCATGACTCGGGTGGCTGGAGTCTCTGATGATCTTCCGAGCTTTTTTCACACACCGCCTGGAATATATGTCCTGGAGGGAGGGAAGCTCACCTCCGGTGATGTGTCTGGCAGTTCGCACCACCCTTTGCAGTGCTTTGCGGTTGTGGGCGGTGCTATTGCCGTACCAGGCGGAGATGCAGCCAGTCAGGATGCTCTCTACAGTGCAGGTGTAGAACCGTGTGAGGGTGTGTCGGTTCATCCAAACTTCCTCAGCCGTCTCAGCACTGATGAGCCTTCTTCACAATGGCTTCAGTGTGGATGAACCATGTTAATTCTTCAGTGATGTGGACACCCCGGAACTTGAAGCTGCTGACACTCTCCACTGGTGCTCCATTGATGGTGATGGGACTGTGTTCTCTGTCTCTTCTCCTGAAGTCCACCACAAGCTCCTTTGTCTTACTGACGTTGAGGGAGAGGTTATGCTCCTGACACCAGTGTGTCAGAGTGTGCACCTCCTCTCTGTAACCTGTTTCATCATTGTCAGTGATCAGACCTACCACCGTCGTATCATCAGCAAACTTGATGGCATTGGAGCTGTGTGTTGCCACACAGTCATGTGTGTACAGGGAATACAGGAGTGGGCTGAGAACACAGCCCTGCGGGGCTCCAGTGTTGAGGGTCAGTGATGAGGAGATGTTGCTGCTTATTCTAACCACCTGGCGTCTGCTGCACAGCGAGCTGTTTAAGCCCGGAGTTTCTCATCAAGCTTGGAGGGCACTATGGTGTTGAATGCTGAGCTGTAGTCTACAAACAGCATTCTCACATAAGTGTCCTTTTTTTCCAGGTAGGAGAGAGCAGTGTGTATATTAGATGCAATGGCATCATCAGTGGAGCGGATGTTGCGGTAAGCAAACTGCAATGGGTCAAGTAAGGGAGGCAGCACAGAGCAGATGTAATCTCTGATTAGTCTCTCAAAGCATTTGCTGATGATGGGGGTCAGAGCAACATGACATCAGTCATTTAAGCAAGTTATTTTGGATTGCTTTGGAACAGGCACAATGGTGGACATTTTAAAGCATGTGGGGACTACAGACAAAGAGAGGGAAAGGTTGAAAATGTCCATAAAAACACCAGCCAGTTGGTTCGCGCACGCTCTGATGATGCGGCCCGGAATGCTGCCTGACCCGCGGCTTTGCGGATATTCATCCGTCGGAAGGATCGGGTTACATCCGCTACAGAGACGGAGAGTGAACTAACCTCTGTAGCTTCGGCCGTGAGAGCTCTCTCCGCGAGGGCGGTGTTATTTCCCTCAAAACGAGCATACAAATATTTAGCTCATCCGGGAGAGAGGCAGCGGTGTTCGTGGCAGAGTTTTTTACCCTTCAAAGTCCGTGATTATGTTAATTCCCTGCCACACGCTTCTAGAGTTGGTGGTGTTAAACTGTCCTTCAATCTTGTTCCTGTACTGACGTTTTGCTGATCTGATAGTTTTTCGGAGGGCATAACTGGCTTGTTTATGCTCCTCCGCGTTCCCGGAATTAAAAGCAGTGGTCCGCGCATCAAGTGCCGCACGAACATTGCTATTAATCCAAGGTTTCTGGTTCGGATAGATCCGTATTGTTCTGGTCGGAAAGACATCCTCTACGCACTTTCTGATGAAACACGTTACGCTATCAGCGTAAAGCTCGATGTTGTCATCAGAGGCGGACCGGAACAACTCCCAGTCCGCGTGATCAAAACAGTCTTGTAGCGTAGAGTCTGATTGGTCCGACCAGCACTGGATTGTTCTGAGGGTGGGTGCTTCCTGTTTCAGTTTCTGCCTGTAAGCGGGCAGAAGCAGAATGGGAGAGTTGTGAGATTTGCCAAATGGTGGGCGGGAGAGGGATTTGTAGCCGTCCCGGAAGGGAGAGTAGCAATGGTCCAAAACCCGGTCCCCTCATGTGTTAAAACTAATATGTTGGTGGTATTTTGGTGCGACTGATTTTAAACTGGCTTTATTAAAGTCCCCGATCACAATGAACACGGCCTCAGGGTGCGCGGTTTCCTGCTTGCTTATAATCCCATACAGTTCCTTGAGTGCCCGGTCTGTGTCGGCTTGTGGCGGGATGTACACAGCAGTGATAATGACCACTGTGAATTCTCTCGGTAGCCAGAATGGTTGACACAAAAGCATGAGAAATTCCAGATCAGGAGAGTAGAAAGACTTGATAGAGTTTCTCTGATCACACCAGGATTTGTTGATCATAAAACATACACCACCACCTCTGCTTTTACCTGAGAGGTCTTTCGCTCTGTCCGCTCAGTGCACGGAGAACCCCGCGAGTTCAATGGCTGAATCTGGAATCTCAGCAGACATCCAAGTTTCTGTTAGGCAGGTAATGCAGCAGTCCCTCGTCTCTTGTTGGAAAGAGATCTGCGCTTTCAGCTCGCAGAGCTTGTTATCCAGAGACTGAACATTTGCCAGTAGGATACTGGGTAGCGGGGGTCGATTTGCGCGACATCTTACTCTGATGAGAACGCTGGCTCTGTTTCCCCTTTTACTCCTGCGTTTCCGCGGCCGGGCATCCCAGACAAAGGGCTCCACTGGTGTGTTTGTAAACAGCGGGTCGGCATTGAGGAATTTGAAGTCCGGTTTGCGGTGTATAATTGCTGAACCAATGTCCAAAAGTGTTTGTCTGTCATAGACAATAAGGCAGACAACATCCAGTACAAAAAACATAAGAATCGTAAACAAAACAAACAAAACACTACAGTGTTGTGTCGGAGCTCGCAACGCAGCAGCCATACTCGTCGCCATCTTGAGTTCAGATCCATGAGTTACAAATTGCTCCAAACCGGTGTCGTTCGTTTGTGCTCAATTTGTGCCATTAAAGGAAACATCATAACATATTCCTTTCTTTGTATTTAACAAGACAGCTTTTGGGAGCCGTGAAATCGTGTAGGCTGGAGACAGGTGAGAGTGATTGACATGGGGTTTAGCCTGTGCGATTTCATGGCTCCCAAAAGGTTCGGAGTGATTTGGAGAGTGACGTCACTGCTCCCGAATACAAGCTGTTATTTCTAAGGTAGGGAAATAGATACAAGATTCATTTTAATGGCATAAATTAGCACAAACAAATGGCACCAGTTTGGAGCGATTTGGACCACAGGAGGTGGAAAGTGACGTCACATAGTCAAAGAAATAATGTGTAATATCTCGACCAGCACAAACATTAATTTTTGCGGCACAAACGAATGGTATAGATTTAGTAATGATTTAATTATATGGGGTGTCAACTTCACAGAGGTTACTAAAGCAATTGCTTCGCTGCAATGCCTGATCTTACAGCTATTCACCTGTTTCATTACTGTATGACTGCTCTCTCTGCCATATTTGGGAACAAATTCTACCTTTTATGCACTGTGAGATCATCGACCACAAGCACTGGGACACGATGAAACTTTGCTAAACTGTTTCTGTTTATAAAGCTTAATAAAGTGTTACCTTTTGTTTACACAACCAGAAGGTCTGTTAAGTGACTGTTTCATTTCACCCAATTCTAGCAGTGAAGGGGTAAAACGCTTGTTGGTTATTGCTTTTTTTTCTCTCTGAAAATGTCTGGCCTAAATCTTGGACATTTTACCTCAAACATCTTTGACATGTTAATTGCCAATATCTGTGTCATTGTGCATATAAAATAATAGACTCAGGTACAATTAAAATGTAAATTCATTCAAAATTCATATTCAAATAGTTAAATCCATAAGATCCAGACTACAATTGTAAAAGAGGAATGTGATAAAAGAATGTATACATTGTGTTTACTGTGTGTATAGCTACTGTTAGTCAATAAACATCTTTAAGAAGATGAGCACAACAAAAGTTTAAGCACAAACTTTATTTGCAACATTATAAACAGATATACACAGCAGGTTGGCGTGGAAAATATATATATATTTCATTTTCATTTGAAAGAGACATTTTCGTAATACACAACATTAGTTTAAACACTGCCATTTGTTCCACAAAAGTGTGCTTGCTTGCCTTCTCTGTATCATTAGCTGACCGTCATTCTGAGAGTCCGCATTTTCTCGATCATACACAGGCAATTATTTTAATAAAAATACAATATTTAAAGATGATCATACAGTGTTTTTAAAATGAATGTGATATAACTGAAACGGGAAGTGCATTTTCTTCAGTATAATTCTGGAAAGTCCATCGGCTTTCTCCAGCAACTCAAGCCCTTACTCACCTCTGTTGCGTGTTTCAGTTCGGGTTGCGGGTCGGGAGGCTGGTTCTGTTGACAGCATCACGATTACCAGCTCCCATCCTGGACACCTATCACTGGCCATGCTCAGGTAGGGCCGCGTTCAGCATTTCACAGCAACAGTGAATGCAACTGGCAAATGGATGATGAAAAGCAACTGCAAAATGCTTTTTGAAACGCAATTTAAGGTGCATTTAAAAATGACTTATTAATGTGCTGTTTTATTGCTAAATATAAGTACATCTTAAAACATGAATTAAATAAACATATAAATTAATAATTTATTTATTTTTTTCTTTTGTAAATGACACTCCCGGGCTTCCATATGCCCCTGCCTGATCTCACAGAGAAATCGGACAAAATAGGTCAACTTTCCTTTAGTAATAATCAGTATATGCTGACTGAAATTTAAAACACTGCCTCCAGTGGCCAAAGCAGGAAGTGTTGTAGGGTGTATAGGCACGTGTTAGCTCCATTTATGTCCAGGAGAGGTCACCAAAAGCGAGTTGAAAGTTCTTTTCAGCTGTACAGGGTGTAATGCAGTGAAGAGGAATACATATTTTATGGAATGTAACCCCCCTACCCCACCCAGTAAAAAAAAAAAGTACAATTGTTTTGAACAACAACATCATCATCATCAACAACAACAAAAAGACAAAGATAAAAGTATTTTACCAGGACCCACAAACACTGTGACATCATGAAAAAGGGTTCCTTGGTTCAGAAAATGTCAAACCCTGCATTATAGGCTGCAAACTATTTGGATTTGGGAATTTTTTATTTTTTTTTTACAAAGTTATCATAATAAGTTATATTAAACATCAAGGTTTAATCAAAGCCATGCACAGCTTTGTTGTGTTTTTAAACTGATCTGGGACAGCATAGCAAATTTGGGTGATTTGTATTGCAGCAAAGCACCATGTGTAACTGACAGCCACATTACAGAAGGATTATTTATAGAATCCAGATCACCTGAGAAGAAGCTTCAAAGGAAAGGTCATTAAATACTGATTTAAAAGAATGCTTATCTGACATGTCTATCTGATAGACTAATGCCACAATGGAGATTTGGAAAAGACTTCAGGAATTCTGGATTTTTGATGACTCTTTAGACAAATAGCAGCTGAGAGGATTTGAAGTCTTCACTCTTACTTGCCCATTCACTTCTTGATTTATTTTAGCCCAGGATCATCTCTGTTCATTTGTTTTTCTTGTTCTTAAGACTTCTTATCAAATACAACACCAGGAATCTTTCAAAAATCATTTCCATCCATATATTTCTTTAACAGTTGTCCCTAAAAGAAGTGGCATGAACTTCAAAGAACAGTGAGTTTCTTAGGATAGTGGAAGTGATATATAATGTATGTTCCTTCCCTCTCACAGTTGAGTCACATGGATTACTGAAACATGCTGGAGATGCATAGTGGAGGTGGTGTAATGGAAGAAGTTACTGAAAATGGTTTTGGTAGTACATGGCATACAGTTAGAAACTGATGCTCCCTGAGACATACAAGAGTAAATCATCACCTTTCAAACAGGTCCTTCCAAACACTTATGCATGTTACATCACCATGGTGAATCATACTGCCATTCAGAATGTATAGTTACAGTTAGGAGTGGTCAGGAATTAGCAAAATAATAACTATGAGAAGGACTAATGTTTTTGTACAGCAGGCTCATCCTGCATCTCAAATATATGATGTTACCATTATTATTGTGTTACCTATTTACTTGTGTATTTGAGTTTCTCAGGAATGCTAAAGGACATGCTTATCGATCCAAATAAATTGCGTCATAAGTGATTAATCCGATTACTGTAAAATTGGACTTTGAGGGAAAGGCAAACTCCTAAAGATTGCTTTTCTTATTCTGCATGGTTGGTGTCTTCATGGAAAAGCTTGTCAAAACCTGTCTTGTTCATTAAGATGTTACGATCTTGTTACAGAGTCTCTTCCATCATTAAAAAGAGGTCTTTTAAAATATGGTAATCTGAAGACATAAACAGATCAAACAGTAAAGCACTGTGTTAGTCTATGGCTTAATGTCTTGCTGACAGGGTCAGCTGTACGACAGGGTGTCTATCCAGTTCTAAGAGTTGCCAATGGCACCTGAGCCATATTTGTCAATGCCAACCGCAGAATCCAAGACGTGTACTCAAATGCTCATGTTACTGTACAGGAATGTTTATATGAGTGGCGGGAGACAGTGTAGGCATGGTGCCTGATTTGGTCAAAACAGGCAGCGGATTTCTATCACATGTAGGAATTCTGTGATCGTTTAGTGTAAGCTGAATATTGGAAATCAGTTAAAAAGGAGTTCTTGCAACATAATTTACCCTTGTATAGTTTGAGTAATGAGAAAGGGACCTTGCTTTTACTTTGAAATAGATAACTGTAACCACTGAGAAAATGTTGCCCTGTAAAGGCTATTTAGGCCATCAATACATTTAGAGAGCTTAAATTTTAGTTGTAAAGAATGTGTCTTTTGTAAATATTTCTCCAACAAAAATATATACTTTTTTTTTGTCCTTGTCTGAATCCTTTTTTAATTGAATAGCCTGTTGAGATTTACTGAAAAAAAAAAAAAAAAAAAAACAAGAAAAAAACAAACATTCAAATTCCTTAACCTGCCAGTGTTATACAAAGCAAGAATTACAGACATTAAAGAAAATCCCTTTAGAACAGGGGTTTTCTAACTTTCCAATGCTAAGGACCCACAAATTTGATGATTCCCTTGTGAAGGCCCCAACTATTTATTTTAATGTATAAAGTCACATTTCTGCTGTGTGACAAAAATACAAGTAGTAAGTGTGATATTATAAAGACATGTTGTTTGCAAAATTGAACAACTGGGTTTTATATTGAAAATAAATAATTATAATATTAAATATAAACCCGAAGTGAAACATTTTCAATTCAAATGTGTTTGTACAGCGCATTACATTTTACAAGTACAATCACAACTCAAGTACAATCTATTCTTGAAAGAATGTTCATTGCAAGGAAGGTGAGATAAACACTTAGAAAAAAGAGATGTTATTTGCACAAAATTATATGTAGATTTGTTTTAATTTATTACTGTTAAAATCTACGACTGTGTCAACAGAACAAAATAATCACAATTAACCTCATGATTTTCAACCAGTCTTTGGAAAGAATGAAACAGTAATAATGTCAAAAAATTTTGTTTCTATTTTAATTAATAATTTTAATTAATTTTATGGGTATTTTCAAGGTAGATTTTTCACTCCATATTAATAACATTACATGTAATACTACATTAATAGACATAATATTTCCTTGCACAGTACTGTGCACTTCAAGTTCATTACTGACAATTTGCATTTTCACATTTTCCTTAGACAGATCTCTCTCTCCACCTACTGGCTGAAGGTTTAAATAATCAGTACAATATGAAGTGTAATAAAGCCTACAGAGTTCATTCTGAAAAAGTTCCACTTGTTTTGTTTAATAGAGTAACAGGGTTAATGGTAAGTTGAGGTAAGTTGATTTAACATGTAATTTTTTTTAATGGTTTATATATATATATATATAGATAGATATACTGTATATTATATTCATGTTGTGAAGGATGTGCAGAGTGAGCCCAATGACAATGGAGATTCATTTGTGAAATAAGCCTCTACAACAATGCCCAAGATGAAATGTACACTGTTTGTTTACTAAATACAATAATAATGCAGAATACTACAGAAATTGTTATAAAACACTTGACAGAAATGCCAAAAGTACCTTAAATAGGAAATGAGGAAATGTTATACCCTATATGCCACAGTGGTTAATTTGTGTAATTTATATGGTAAAGTGTATTTTAAATGGTATTTCGATTATTTACTTAAATGTTGCTCAAAACTTGATAAGTTCAAAAGATACAGTAAGCTAAATCACAAGTATTTGCATATGGTGACAGACATACATATGCACATAATCATTATTGATTATTTATTTTATTTTTCAATGCATATGATGACTATATGATTTTATATATGATTTTATTCAGTTTTCTTAAAAAAAAAATCTCATAGTAGATGGGGTTTTATTGATTTTCATATTTGCACTAAGCCAAAGTAAAGTTATAATTTGTTTATTTCTATACTATATAGCCGACATTTTATTTAAATATAACTTTCATTTCATTTGAAATATAAAAGTAACAGTATAGCCTATTTTATATTCATATTACATGACATCATGTTGTATTATTATACTGTAGATATTACATTTTGGCCACACCCCCAGTTTTGGTATAACAGAATATAACAGAAATAGCTCAGAATGTCCTACACTAGGGCATAACACACAAAACATACAGTACAATAAAGTCTCATACAGTAAATGCGTCTTTCTCATCTTAGCACGCGCTACGACAAACAAATGTGCTTGTGATGCAACATACGAACAGAGTTTTTCTGTGTGTATGTTTAATTACAGGAAAGATCTTAATTAGAGTGTGCAAAAAATCTGACTCAGCACAGCACGGATCTTCTCTTACGTAGAGGCAGCGGCCGTATCCAAGTCCGTAACTACAGATCTCATCAACATCATCATCATCATCATCATCATCCTCAACAACATGGCGCCAGCGTACAGCTGGATCGCACATACACGCCAGGGTTTTTTTCCACGAAGTTAGTAAACTAACTAAACGCAGCATCGCGAAGATTTGTTCTTGTCTTTCTTTTTACTCTTCATGTTACCTAGTTAGTTTTCTGTCTTTGAATGCAGAAATCGTCAGTTTTTTGTCATCTTTGGTCACCAAACTCACCTGCTTGCAGAAAGAACAGTCCGTTCTTCACTGGACACTGTTGCTGTATTTCTCAAAGCGAAAGGAAAGTGAAAACCGAGATTACGCAGACGGGGAAAGTGCTTTTTCCAGAGAAATAAGTCATGTAACTGCTCAAAAGTTGTTTTTCAGAGGAGATGCTTCTAAACATGAGTGAAAATAACTGTCCGCTGGAAGAAAGAGATAGAGACAGACTTCCTCCCATAATAAGTCATGTACGTATTTTGTTCTCCTTCTACGTTTTATATACTATGCAAAAAAGAATGTACATTGTTGTTATTGTTGGATATACGCATAGATATAGATATTTGCGTTTTTTTTTATTATATATATATATATATATATATATATATATATATATATATATATATATATATATATATATATATAAATAATGTATTGTTTATTGGATGGTTGCTTTTTTTGGTTATTTTTTCATTAATTTTTGCTTTGCATTTGGCTACCTGTGTGATTAATCTAATGGATATTATTCAGAGTGGTTATGGCATTAACCCTCTGCTGAGACAACACACATTTTCGTGTTTAAAATAACTGTCTAAGTCACAGTGCAAGCTCTATATGTGAGTCATGGAATATTTAGCTCAAATCACTGCACAAAGCCTACATTTTGCTCTATGGTGACCTTTAATTTGTTTGTGTTGAGGTAAAGCACACAACATACATCAGCCATCGATGCTGTTTCTTCAAAACAAAACATGTTACTGATTACGCAATGAGTGAGACGACCGGGATAGTTCACCCAAAAATTCTCTCAGCATTTACTCACCCTCATGCCATCCCAGATGTGTATTTTTTTCTTCTTCAGAACACATACAAAGATTTCTAGAGGAATATCTCAGCTCTGTAGGCCCATACAATGAAAGTGAATAGTGGCCAGAACTTTGAAGCTGGAAAAAGCACATAAAGGCAGCATAAAAGTAATTCAAAAGACTCCAGTGGTTTAATCCATGTCTTCAGAAACGATATGATAGATGTGGATGAGAAACAAATCAGTATTTGTCAATTGTTACTATAAATCTACACTTTCACTTTCACATTCTTCTTCTTTTATTTGTTTATGATTCACATTCTTTGTGCATATTGTCACCTACTGGGCAGGGAGGAGAATTTGTAGATATTCTAAATATATGGATTTAACCACTGGAGTTGTATGGATTACTTTTATGCTTCCTTTATGTGCTTTTTGGAGCTTCAAAGTTCTGGTCACCATTCACTTGCATTGTATGGACCTACAGAGCAGAGATATTCTTCTAAAAATCTTTGTTTGTGTTCTGCTGAAGAAAGAAAGTCATACACATCTGAGATGAGATGGTATCATGAGTAAATGATGAGAGAATTTTCAGTTTTGGGTGTACTATCCCTTTAATTAACCTCATATTATCTGCTTCTGTTGAAGACAAAACAGATTTTATGTTTTTTTTTTTATGTTTTTTTTTTAAATTTATTTATTTATGATCTGTTAAACATATTTCAGTCTGCTTTACATCTATTGTTTGTTTTTTTTGTTTTTTTTTATATGATTTTATTTTTTGTTATTGTTCCATTAGATGCTAATCTACTATGAAGCAATTTATTTTAAGTTTTCAGTTTAGTTTTGTAAATATCGTTTATTTGTTTATTGTAGTATATTATAATTTATTATCTCTTCTCCAATGTATAATTGGAACACAATTTTCCAGCTGCACACAGGTATATTGCTTCAGACATAGTGTATTTTTTATAGAAATGTTGGAATAAGCGTTTCTGTGAATGGTGACATGGGTTGTTTCATTGACAGGGCTTGGATCGTGTTCCGAAGCTCCCTTTTCCCTCTTATGGAAGCTTCATCTCCACCCTGAATCACAAGAGAGAATCTGGCAGCCACAGTTTCTCCTCTCCACTCCTGTTACCTTCAGTTAAAGGTCAGGCCCCTTCCACTGCTGCCACTTTTGGCTAATTCTTGTTAGATGTGAATAACTTGCTTATTGAGATACATCCATCCGCAGTCTGTGCTTTAGGTCTACAAGCAGGTAACCCAAGCAAATCCCCAAAAGGTTACTATGGCCTTAAAATAATATTAGTTGGTGATTTGAAAGTAAATTCCTTTTAAATTAAGGGCAAAAAACTCATTGCATTTCAAAGCAGTCCGTCCGGCTGCTTTAAATTAATAACCACTTCACTGTTTCGAGCAGATGTGTTTTCCTTTCTTTGTCGTGGAGATCAAAGATTTTGTCAGAAGATGAATACTCACAAAGACAAGGCAGAGGATTGTTTACGCCCAGCATGTCTTTAGCAGAGATGAGTTGGGAACTTGTAATGAAGATACTATATGGGCTGAGGCCTGACGCTGCTTCAAAGCTCATTAAATGTTCTCACTTTTCCTTGTAAACTCAGAGGTCTAACAGTGAAAATGTTAGTTGTTCCTACACTAGGCCACAAGTCTCTGTGAAGCTTAACTAATCAGCCCTAATCACTTATTGTATTGAGAATTAGAGCACAACGGTGCTATCTTTAAAAATAAATATGCCCGTGGTATTTGGCAGGATCTTAAGATGATGGTGATTGCCTGTTACCAGTAGTTGTTTGGATGATGAGAGTCAATCTTTAGAGAGTTGTTTCTGATAAGATAATGGCAAGTGATTGTTAGCTGTAGAGTGACTGCTAAAATCACCCTGGAAAACATGATGAACGGCACACCCTAAATCTTATATTACAGTAAAGGGTGTAGCTTTCGTTTGGTAGTGACATTTTAAGGGTGGGGACGTTTTAAAATCAATCAAACTATTCGGATGCACCATGTTTTCATCTACACTGTGAAATGTGTGCCTCTTACAGCTGATCAGTTGCTCATGTATATAAGTGTTTTATTAGTGTGCTCCTTTTGAACACTGGATAAAATTGTCCAAACAATGCAAAGAAGATTTAAAAAAAAAAAATTATATGGAGTTCAGTCAATCTGTGGTGGTTCGCGCGTGAGCAAATGCATTAAGCATAAACATGGCATAGCTTGTGCGCAAGAGTTTCCTGTAGTCTAGTCGCATGCTAGATAGTAACTTGTTTATTTATTTTATAAAGGGAAATAAAAGACTTTAATTTTTATGAATGGAAACATTAGAAACACACAATACTTATATTACAATCAGTACTTATTTTACATTCAGTCACAACTGCGATCGCTAGAAATTTTGGTTGGGATTATTCAGTAGTTTCTTAACTTTGGTGATGGGAACATGTACCGTCCATACCCAAATCTACGCCCATGATTGTAGCTGCTATCTAATCCATTCTGTAGTGTTGGGGTACTCGAGTTTGGACTCGGACTAGAGTCCGAGTCACGAGTCCAATTGTAATGGGCTTGGACTTGTCACAGACTCGAGCCTTTGGGACTCTGGATTTTTTTCCGAGTCCAGCCGAGTCCATGACATTTGTGATGCAATAAAAAAAAAAAATATAAATAAAAAAATAACAAAAAAGAAATTAATGAACACATCTCTGTCTGTATGCAGCTGTATTAGCCCCTGAAGTCATAGATGTAGCCATAGTGGTTTCACTGTGTTTAAGCAAACACACGCACACACACATACGCATGTGCACAGCAGGCACACTTATCAGTCAACCAATACGCTTGAATGTTAATACAGAGACTACTGTATAACATCGACTACCGAGGTGGCTGGCATGAAGAAAACATAAAGACGGGTATGTATCCAATGTAATAGAAACTAAACAAGGCAGTTTCACACAACACAGGACCTGACAACTGGTAAAACTGCATGCGGTGCAGCCAAGACGGTGCACGCATTTTCATTAATTCTATAAAAATAGAATTAATATTGGATATTAAATATTTTTAGGCTTAATGTATCTACACATGTAGGCTTCTGTAGTCTCTTGTGGTATACGCAGTGTTGTCAGCTTGAACTGGTCCATAATAGCTTGATGAATTAACTGTGTAACTTGTTAAATAGTCGGGGGAAAAAGCGTTATTGCTAAAGCAGACAGCAACTCTAAACAGATAAACAGCACCTATTTATTATTGATTTACTATTTTCAAAGCACTGACGAGCTGCTTAAAATACATTCTTTTACAGCATTTGTCCACCATTCACGACATTCAACCATGCACAATAAAATAAAATATTAGGATATTTTGGGCAGTGGAATGTTTTGTTTATAATTTAATTATAGACTATAAAATAAATGTATTATTCGATGACAGAGTTTGTGTATGAAGCTAAACTTCATGTTACGAGATGAATTTAGTTGGTTATGACGTTTTTATTTTAAATGTTTATTTTATTTTTATTGTAAACCACTGGGTAACTTATGCGCATCTCTTTTTAACCTATCTCTGACACATTTGAAGGACAATTCTGTTAAATGTATGACTCAAAATTATTATTCTCCATGTTTTTGCGGTTAAAGAAGTGCTCAATGAAATTTTCTTTGGTTGGTATTTAAAGATTTCAGACTGATTGCAGACCAACGCAGCTGCCGCTCAAGCAAATATTATTTATTATTATTAGTTTTTATCTTCTGCGGCAGCTGCTGCGAGATGTACATGGATGCATCAGTGATTTAGGTACACGAGCAGCACGCAGAACTGCCCTGCACTGTTAATTAACTAGAAAATCGTGTCCGTGACGACATGGCCCTAATATTATCAGTGGGCTTTTCCAGTGTTTTTGGATGTAGCATTTGCAGTCCAGTTGTGAGATGTAACTTCTCAGCGACTGCTAATTACTACTGTGTTGACTCATTTGTATGTACTGTATTTTTCCAAATCAGACGGCAGATAGAGAAAAAAGATTAAGACAGAAATCTCTGTATAAACTATTATTTCTTTAGATAGGGATCATTTTAAATAAAACTAAATTACATTGAATTGACAAATTGAACATGAAGTAGAAATAATTCGAAATTAACTTTCGAAACAGTAATAACCTTGGTTGTAATGACTAACACAGCTTTTACTTTCTTTAGTCTATGTTTGAGTGGAGGGGAAAAAGCAACAAATAATTGAAATGTCAACAGAACTCAATAAGAAGTGTGCTGAAGGACAGTTTTGTCTTCATACACCTAAAGCATATACTTTCATTCTGAATCCACTTTGAAGTTTGTTCAGCAGGACACAAATCATAAAATGTATATATGAAATGCAACAGAGGTGGTTTTGTTACATTTATATTGACAAGCTGTTTTTCTTAGTTGTGAAGTTTAAAATAAGCTTAAAATATTGATGTTGAATTTACGGTTACAATTTTAATTGTAACCGTAAATTGGTTAACAGATTCATTCAGACTCTGACTCGACTCTGACTCGGCCTGTTATGGACTCGGTCTTGAGTCCGACTCGGCCACTTTTGGACTCGGACTCAACTCAGACTCAGTTGTTTAAAGACTCGGACTTGACTTGGACTCCAACCCAACACTCCCATTCTGTATGTGTGTTTGACTCTGTTTTCAGTGAGAGAGCTTCCCCCAATATGTCCAGATGTGAGACAGAAGCATCGTATCTCTATTGATGTTCTCCCTCCAGAAGTAAAGGCTCGGTTCGTCTCAGAACCCATTATTCCCATTCGGACCAAAACTGCCAAAGAGTTTCAGTACGCACTGCTGTTTCACTCAGTTACACTGCAGTATAGTCTTTCCATGCCAATTACATTATGTTTAACAGCATCTTTGTCTGGCTATAGGGACGATGTTGAAAGGGCAACTATCTCAGGGGATTGGAAGCTGGTCCATGAATTCTACTTGACCACATTTGACTCCTTTTTGGAAGTCAATGCTGCCTTTAAGGTGTGTTGACACTCCTAATGCAGTTTTAATTACTTACTAACAATACAGTGTATTGTTTGTTTATTTAAAACAGCTGTTGATTGCTTTCGTATTGCTTGAAGTCTCCGTTATAAGCAAAAGCTTATTTTGCCTTACCACAACCCTCTGTAAATTATCAGTTCATTTAGCGTGTGTAAAATTTTACAGCAATCAGTTATAATGTAATTGTGTTTTGAATATTTCAGTAGTTACGCAATTGATAATCACATATAATGCTTGTCTACACGGTTTTTTTTATTTGTTGTTTAATAATGTTAATTTTATGAGTGAAGAATTGTTTCAATTGAAGCCAATGTTTTTTAATGAGAACTCTTTGAATACTGTGCAAAAAGTAACCATAAACGTCTGGAAAAGAGGAAAACTGAACATTTCAATCTCTTAATGAATCAATGAGCTCATTCAGGGAGTTGTTAAAAACAACATCTGCATATGGTTTCATCAGAAAATTTTACTCTTATATGAGGTTAATGTTTTACCATCCATTTTATATGGAGGTGCATATAAAACAGACCATTGAAAATGAGCGGTAAAAAGTGTGCTTGATACTGTACGTGCATCATTGGTTTTGTGTCAATATATTCTCCTCAGAAAGAAGCAAATGCTCCCTTCAATACGATTGAAGACTCAGGAATAAACATCAAATTTGTCAACATTGTTTATGATGCCTTACTCCACACGGTATGTAACACCCCACTGCAAGAAACTACCAAAGTCCTCTTGCAATGAAATTACACATTAAGCCATTGTGCACTGTCTGTAGTTTTGGATTTTGGTTTTAAGAAAATCTGTTTAATCTGGCTAATTTACAGCCCGCGGACACACAGAAATCAGTCCTGAAGGGAATCATTAATAGCTTATTAAGAGAATGGAAAGGGTGAGTACTGTATTGTATTCTCTCAGTGAACATTAAGTCTTTGGAGGAAACTGTGTTTAAATTGTCAGCTTTGTTTATGTATTTTTAGACCTCGCACAAAGGATGACCTTAGAGCGTATTTTGTTCTTGTGCAGGTAATGTTATTTTTATTATTATAATTATTATTAAAGAAGTGCATGATTATTTGTATTCTTTTGTTTATCCTCTAAGGAACCAAAGTTCTCTTTTACTAAAACAACTTAACTACTACTCCCCTTACTAATGACCAAACCCAGGCCATTAATACAAAACTACCTTCATTATACGGAACCCAAATTCATGTGATACTTTTCGGTAATACCTGTAATTTCCCTTCTCAAACCATGGCGGTTATCTGCATGCGAGCCTATAGATGTGCAGTTACACAGTAAAATTGCTCTAATCTGTCTTCGAGTTGCCCTTTGCGTTGGCAGTCATGTTAAACACCCTAGGCTGATTAAGAGGCGATTCAGAGTTACAAGAAACTCTAGATCTCCTCTCTCACCACATGGCCCATTGACTCCAGCCGTAGCTCTGTTCTGTTGCAGACAGATTGTGAGCTAAGTGTTTACCTCTCTCATGACCAGTGCAGACTGGCCCGGAACTGTCCAAATAGGGGCACAGCCACTGGATTTAAGTCTGGGAAGCCTTGGGCAGGGGGTGTATAAAATGAAAATTCTGTCCTTATTTACTCACCCTATGTCACTCTAACCTGTTGAACACAAGGCTTTTTTAAGAATATCCCTGCTACTCTTTTTCATGTAATGAAAGTGAATGAGAGCTGGGATTATTAAACTCCAAAATGACAACAAAAACACCATAAAAGTATAATAAAAATAGTCCAATTGACTTTATTTCGGTCTTTTACTCACACAGTTCCTATCGCATGGCCTTAGATGACTTGGTATACAACGCACAAGTTGTATGGACCACTTTAATGATACTTTTAAGGTGCTTTTTGTTGTCATTTTGGAGCTTGACAGCCCCAATCCTCATTCACTTTATGGAAAAGAGTGGCCAGAATATTCTTTAAAAAACCTCCTTTTGTGTTTTATGGAAGAAAGAAAGTCATAGGGGTTTGGAATGACATGGTTGAGTAAATGATGACAGAATTTTCATTTTTGGGTAAACTCTTCTTTTAACTGAGTTGGGTGGTGGGATTCTGGCTCGTTTATGGTTTTCAGCTTTAAGAAATGTATTTTTTTTTTTCTGTGGCGGTGGGGATCAGACATTTTCATAAACAGAAGCATGTACTGAGGTCGTTCTTCTCCAAGGTTAGCATTTAATGTTATTCATGTTCAGGCATTTCTCTGGAGGATATGGTGAAATTAAAAAGCTGAGGCAATTTTTGGGTTGATCTGCCTGCCACTAATGTCAGGCAGCCTCTGGATTATTTGCCTTCGCTGTGCCTAAAGGAAGGGATGAGGTCATACTGGAGAGGAAAAGAGCTGGTTTCCGCTGCAATGCCACTTTTTATTAAAAGCCAGACTTCTTTCTCTGCTTCTAAGCAAAAAGTTATATTTCCTTTTTGAAGTATGCTGAAATGTTTCTCTGTGTCGCAGAACCCTCAGTACACCAGCTCAGCCACATATGTTATCTATGCACACTTACTGAGGCAAATAGCAGCCCTGGCTGAAGCGGACCACCATTTCCTGATGCACTGGTTTAAAAAGTGAGTCTGGCTGCATTGCAGTGCAATTCACAAAAGAAAAATGTTAACTTTATTTAGCCTTTTTTTTTTTTGTATTTCTTTTGAAAGATGTCATACATTTATTATTTATTTATTTATTTATTTATTATTATATTTGGATTTTTGGCTTTTTGTATTTTAAAACAATAGCTCTTAACTGGGGGTTCTCAGATCTTTCCCAAAAAGGTCAGACATCAGGGAAGAAAACAATGCTAAATGCAAATAAATAAATGCAGTTAACCATATAATCATGCGTAGTTAAGGTAGCAAAATAACTAGGGTTTAGAGGGAGGATAAAAAGTGTCCCATATCTTTTGTTGCTGACATCAAATGTTATGTGTCCAATGAAATGCTACAGTATTTTGGCACATATTCATTTGTCACTTGGTGGAAGCTAGCCAAATTAAACTGATGTCAGAATGGACTAGGTGCGTAACATGCAACAAAAACTATAAAGAAAACTATGCAAGGTAAAAGAAGCTTACACAGACTACATTAAATTCCGGTTCACTTGCAACAAGGATCAACATAGTTTGTACCGACCACAATGTGTTTAGTGCATTGAATTATTGGCTTATTAAATATCATTCATAAATAATAATAATAATAATAATTTTAAATGTTAGATTTTTAAGGTTGATCTTTTTATTTCTTTTATTCGCTGTATTAAAACCAGGGACTAAGAACGAAATGTTCTGAGCAGAAACTGTATTTTTTTCGTTCTGGTTCCTCTGGAATTTTTAGCATAGACATCATAGCCTACAGTATATAAAATAATATATTTTTATAAATGAATTGTTAATATTAAGGATATCCCTCAAAAATATTTAAAATATTTAAAAAATACTTCTGGCCACCTAAATCTCCTGCATGCATGCACACAATGCTTGGGCGTGTTTGCACTAAATGTCATCTTATGCGGGCCGAATTATTTGATTTTAAACTTTTAATAATTATTTAATTATTTGTTTTAATTACAGATCTACTTCTCGGTAAGAACCAAACCAGGCAGCATCATATCTGTATTAATGCATCATATTTAACAATAATTCAGCAGAGACTCTGAAACAACTGTTAAATGTACTTTTTCCTCAGTATTTTTCCTTATTTCTGGATTAACCATGCATGTATATGTAGTCATTATATATAGTGGTCTAAAAGGTCTTCAGCATGTTAGAAGGCTACATCCACAACATGCAAAAAGGCAAAGAAATATGTGATTATATGCAGTTTTGCAGATATGCAGTTTCCTTCAAAATCAAAAGAAAGAAGAGAGAAGCCTAATTTTTTTAGGAAGTGGTGTAATAATGAAAGTTTCTTGTGATAAACCATTTAGACTTTGGTTTCATAAAAAAATAATCGGAATGAAATTAACCGGTTATTAACTGGTTACCAACACACAACAATAATTGAAAGGGACTTTACACAAAATACAGTAAGAGTAAAAGGAAAGTGCTGGTTTCTCACAATAAGAAGTGAATACAGATGATTTTTTATTTTTTTTGCTTATGAGATGTTTAATCTTTCAGGCTGCCTCAGAAGCGTTTCAAACAGTTGGTGGAGCGCTTGCAGCTCTTCATCACAAACCGCCTATTTCCTTCCAAGCCAGAAGAGTTGCCGCCCATGGCCAAATGTTCCTGGTGGATTCCCTCAGCCACTAAAGTCCTCTCCCTGCTCAGTGAGTAAAACTGTGTTGGACTGTGAGACCACTAGAGAATACTTTCCTGTAGTCCTTTCAAACAGATTCTGAAAAAATATTCTTACATAGATTTTGGTGTGTCCTTAATTTTAACAGATGCGGCAAACAGCATTTCCTCTTCCCCTATCGTTCCTTTCTCTGATTTCTACAACCTGACGCTGGACCACATTGATTTTATGGAGGATTACCATACATGGCAAGCTCATGGAAATTCAAACAGGTACGACAGCCAAAATATGATTCTGAACATTTTGGCTGTGATACCAACTCAAAGAAATACTTAGGCTTAGTTCACACTGCACACAAACCCAATTGTATCGACTGACTGTTCACACTCACTTAGCAAGCAATGGAATCTGATCTGATGTTTTCAGACAGTTTCATCAAAATCTGATATATCTATGCTGGTTGCTTTAGTAATGATGTAAGCATCAGGTTAATGCCAAGATACTTCCTCATACAACAACTGAGATTAGCTGTTAATGTGGAAAGAGATAACGGAAAAATTACATCTCACTGGGTTGCTGAACTCATGAGGCAGTAACAGAGGCATTTTATTGTGCCTGAAACAATATTATACTTTGTCTGATGCTACATATGCGTTTGGGGTGTGCCAAATGAAAAAAACAAAACAACAACTCCTAAATCAAACAAAAGTTTGATCATTCAGATTCCATTCCAAAAAAAAAATAAACGATTTTAATTGGACATCAAACCACATATGGATGTATCTTGTATCTTGGAAATTAATATTTTAACGTGTTTTATTTACTTATTTATTTATAATTTATTTTGCTGTTCGGACTACAGACAATGAACAGTTTGAGTTGGATATGTTAAATAAATAGTTTCTTGCTTCCTTTCTGAACAAAGTCCAAAGCATTTCTGACTTTAATCTTCTCAGGTTCACCTTCTGTCAGTTCCCCTTCATCCTGTCCACGGTGGTGAAGAAGGCCATCATCCAGAGAGACTCTGAGCAGCAGATGATTAGCATGGCAAGGGTGAGAATTCACCTGCCCCAAAATTAAACACAATCACATTATTTGCCTCTTACTAAAGACTAAACCCACTTTCAGATTCATCAAGTTTAATCAGAATGTCTCTGTGTGCGAGATTATGTCATCTCGTCTGGGAGTATGTTCTGATAGCAATCCTTGGATGGGTGGAGCAGCATTAATCGGTCATTCCTATGGCTCTCTCCCAAACATATGTGTCTAGACTGTAGAATGAACAGACACGTGGCTGGTGAATAAATGTAGTGTCCTGAAAGCACTGGGAAAGAGTTTGCTGTCTGAGTTTTCATCATATACTCAAATAGACGGACATCTAGGTCTATCTAAGATGTTAAAACAGTAAGAAATGTGACTTAAAATTAAAAACTCTAGAGGCACAGACTAAAACTTAGACACGGCTGTGTTATATAAATGCATTTGTAGCATGGGAATGTTGATTGACAAACGCATTCCTCTCCATTTTTGATGCAGCAAACCCTGGTGGACAAGGTCTCTCGCAGGCAGAGGGTTGATATGAGTCTGCTGTTTCTCAACATTAAAGTTAGGCGTCTGCAGCTGGTCAGTGACTCACTGGATGAGGTAACAGTGCAGTCCAAATCTGTGTATGTTGAACACTGTCTGTTCCTGGAGATGTTACCAAGCACTCCTTGGAAACATAGGAGATCTATTTGGATGGAATGTGTAGGGATTTTTGGCACTACAGTGCTCTGAACAAAGTAGTACCATCTACTTCTTGTTTTCTTATGCTGAGAGTGCTTTCAGCCAAAAAGCATGTACTATTTGTTCTGGAAAGTTCTAAGTCTGGCTAAGGCATAATTTGGAAAAATGGCCCCACCATAAATGTGTTCCTTTTTTGTAATAGCTTTCGAGAAAGCGAGCAGACCTGAAGAAAAAACTGAAAGTGACGTTTGTTGGGGAAGCGGGATTGGACATGGGTGGACTCACAAAAGAGTGGTTTCTTCTCCTGATTCGACAGATTTTTCACACTGACTATGGTAAGAACCAACAGGACAAATAGTGCAAGTCTCTGCAGTCTTGTGCCAGGGCTTTCTCAATATATAGCTGCTGTAAGAACAAAGCCATGATTACTGTTGCCTTACAAAATTTTTTGGACATTTTGTCGATCACTTGGTTTGTATTTCTGAGGCGTCACGCTGGGTATTGAATTTGCTTCTAATAATGTTATAATCTAATAATGTAACTTAAGTTTCTTTTTATTGTTTCTATACTGTTCTTTAGTTTATATACTCATTGGTACAGACAGTTATTGGTACTTCCATCATGATATTACAAATATGTTACCCTATATACAGTATGTACCGCAGTGGCGTAACTTGGATCTTACGGGCCCTAGTGCAAAGAACCTGTCAGGCCTCTTCCTTGGGGGACCTCATAATTTTTCATCGCCTGTCAGGCCTGCAGTCTTTTTTATGGTTCCTTTTGGTTGACTGTTGCGGGCCCCCTCTCACCCCAGGCCCTAGGGCGGGCTGCCCACCCTGTCCTCCCTGTGGTTATGCCCCTGATGTACAGTATACAGGTTATTTATTTAGATTCAACCATTGATCTTGCACTGATTTAACTGTCTGTATGTGTCTATGTTTCATTTGCAGGCATGTTCACATATGTGAAAGAGTCCCAGTGTCATTGGTTCAGCAGCTGGAAATGTGACAACTACTCTGAGTTCCGATTGGTTGGAGCTGTATCCTTTAATTTGCCTGCATGTTTTACAGTATAGGTGGTCACGTGTGGGTGTGACAAACTTAAAATAACTTATAAATATATAGCCAGCTCCCATTTGGTTCATTCTCGTCCTCCCGTTTCTAAACAGTGGTGAGAAATGGATTTTCTGCTACCAATCTGTGCTATTTGTATCACTGATGATCCGAAATGGAGCATGGGCTATTTTTCATGCTATGTCATTTGCAAATGTCAAGTACGCAGGCTTATAATGCAATATGACACTAATGAAAGATGCAAAGATATAGTTCTTGCTTCTATGTGGTTTTCAGTGTCACTTGGTGATTAGTGTGCAAGACTTGGCGTTGTGAGTGGGCATGTGTCAGCAGGGTTATTATAGGTTTTACTTTTTAATATGTCTTTTATTTCTGTCTTATTTTTAATTTGTCTTTTCAGTTTAGTTTAAAATTCAGTTTTTATCAGTGTTTTCTAGTTTTAGTTTAGTTTTTATTTATTTAGTACATTAAGTTTTTATTTTAGTTTTTGTATTTTAGGGCTGCCAAAGTTAATGTGTTAACTGATATAATTTAAATACGCTTAACTGTATGAAATGTTCCTGGGCTGTCTAGTGTCACTATATATATATATATATATATATATATTTAATAAAATTTAATTACATCATTCGCAAAGCACAATGGAATTGTAGTTCATGCCCACATTGCTGAAAAAGTGGGCGAGCATTGTTGCGCTCTATAAAGATGGTTTTGCAAAGGCTTTATATATTGTGGATTAAAAACGAAAACACATTTTTGGTAATTTTTATTTTGGTTTTGTTTCATTTTTTCCAATGATTTTATTTGTTATTTTATTTCAGTTAACAAAAACGTATTCTTCGTTAACAGTAAAACCGCTCCATGTCAGCCGTAAACTGCTCCATTTGGTGCTCTTGGGGATGTGTGGGGAGAGACACAGTGGCAGCCAAAACCTGCCATGTCCTGCCGTTACCCCTCTAATTGTCCCCTCTGGCTCGGACTTCTCAACGCATTTGGGTGCCAGTCCAGCACTTGGCCACTGTGTACGCCCTCTGCCTTAAACACTGAGAGCCCTTTGCCTGAGCACTCTGCTCTTCCCTTCTTTCCAGCTCTGCAGCACAGAAGTGCTGTGTCACATCAGCAAAAAATTATGAAATAAAGATTCTTTTATTTTGTCTAGTTAGAAACAGCCTGGGCCCGGTTTGTGTTGTTTCACTGCTGCAGTCCTCATGGAAACTGTCTGCTCTGTCTCCTCTCTCTCTCTCTCTCTCTCTCTCTCTCTCTCTCTCTCTCTCTCTCTCTCTCCCCCCTGTTCAGAGGACTTTTTCCATCGCCCTCAATACACATATGGAGAGCACATGGAGCTGAGTTGTTGGCTTCAACTGAAAGCACTTAAGAGCAGGGCTCTTCACATTTTCCTCTAAATGAATTGTACACCTGTTGGGTGTTCTTCCATGCATTTTAGAGTGCTACTGTAGGCTACAGGTTGCGTAATAAGCTTAATAGGGGATACTGTAGCAATATTGTCAAGATACTAGCAAATATTGAAGGGCATATCAAATTGGAAGAACATTAAAGACCCCATGAAGTGGGTTGGCTTGATAAGCACAGTTTTCCTTCCTGTGTTGTTGTATTTCCTATTAAAATAGAAAGTTGGTGCGGGGCATATCAAAGGGCACCCTTTTATAAATAGCCAATAAATTTAAGTTTGTCACAGAATGATCATTTGCTACTTATTATAGAGTTCAACAGTGCCCTTTTTCAGCCATGTTGGTTCCAGAATATTTTTCCCATCAATTTTTTACCATTTAGATTTAATAAAATCCTTCATAAAAGAGTTTTAAGCCATGAACCAAACTAATCATCTCCGAGGTGAATTTAAACATTACATACTTTGATTTGAAGCAAAAAAGTATTTGACAATTAGACAAAAAGATGAGGGCATGAACTACAATTCCATTGTGCTTTGCGAATGATGTAATTAAATTTTAATAAAAAACTATTGATTGAAATTGTTGACTATAAGTGTATAAACAATACATTTTAATTTTAGTGTGAAATATTCAGATATATGCAAATATAAAAGTAGTTTGAGAGTGTAGGAAGACCGACTTGATTGCATCATTCACAGTGGGTCTTGGAAGTGCATGGGAAATCGCTGAAGAACTTGTTTGGCGCGCTTTGTTAACCGCAAATATCTGATTGGTGGATCGTTTCCCTTCACGATCATGTAGTGTAGTTCCCTTTCGATTCAGTTCACTCGACAATGCTGTAAGCACTATGGGGAGTCCTTCTTAGAAACTTGTTGAAACCCTTATTCAGTCACGCCAATCCTGTGATTGGCAATGGTGTCTGAGCCCTGCCCCTTCGGGTGCGCAGTTGGCCTATATAAACGGGCGCTCAGTCACCATTTCTTCAGAATTTTCTTCTTTCAAGACTACGAACTTCGTCTTCGTCTTGGAACCCCTTCTGCTTTGCCGTCAATATACACTTAAAGCGGACGGAACTTTTCAGCAAGACGCGAACAGGATGACTTGTCGCCTGTACTCAGTGCCTGCACCAAGAGGCTTTTCGCTCCCCTGTGTGTTCCAGTGAAGAGTTCTCCACATCGCTGTCGAAGAATTAGAGAAGGATCTCGTGCCAGCGCAAGCCCTGCAAGCCCCTCAAACTTCTGATCTAACGTCCTCACCTGTGCAATATGCACGTGATGAGCTCCTGCCCTGTATCTGAGCGCACTGCCTCGTTACGTTTGGTGGCTCTGATGATGGGGATGATGCTGTGTCACTCACAGCTTCAGGCGAGTGGTTCACAGATGATGTTGCCGCCTCTACCCCCAGCGAGGGTGAAGAACGTGCACATGCCATGGACAAGGAGCTTCTTTGCATTCTCATGAGAGCGGTTGAAGAGCTCGGTCTTCAGTGGTCCCCTCCAGAAGAGCCAGAAAAGTCTCGCCTGCATGAATGTTTTTTTAAACCGGCCGTCGTCAACAGACCGCGGTCCGGATGAGCGCACCAGTCTTCCCTGAGGGCCATGTGGAGCTCACAAAGACTTGGTATGCACCTTACTCTTCGCGCATTCAGGTCAGAGGTGCTGCCGTCCTCACTAAAGTGGACCACGCTGATGAAAAAGGCTACTTAAAGCTTCCTCCTATGGAACAGGCAGTCACAGCTCACCTCTGCCATAATACTGCCATGGGATTGAAATCCCACCTGCCCACCCCTCCAAGCCATGTCAACTGATGTCTGCACTGGCTGGAAGAGCCTATACAGCAGTGGGCCAAGCTGGTTCAGCACTCCACAGCATGTCAGTGCTCCAGGTTTTTCAAGCTAAGCTCCTTAAACAAATGAATGAGCAAGGCTCCAATTCAGAGCTGTTCAAAGTGCTCCGCACCTCTACAGATTTACGCTGCAAGCCACGAAAGCTACCACTCAGGCCATCAGCAAAGTGATGAGAAACCTTTTGGTTCTGGATCGGCATATTTGGCTAACTCTCACGGAGACGCGTGACGCAGAGAAAGCTTGACGGTCTCTTTGGCAGTGCCATGGAAGGCTTTTCAGAGTGCTTCATTGCGGCGCAAAAGCAGTCTCAAGCAATGAAACACTTTCTGCCAAAGAGAAGTAGCACTTCCCCTTTCCCGGCACACTCCCGATCTAATTCTGGTCAGCGAAAGAATCCATCCCTCGCTACCCCAGCGCAGCCAAAAGATACAATTGAGCTGTCAGTGAAGCCACGCAAACCGTGGCCCAAGCGTAAGTATCCGCCGTCTCAGCGTGAAAAACACGCCGGATGGAAAAACCATGGCCGGGCAGCAGAAACGTTCCCGACATGCCCAGCCCAGTGAAGAGGAGCCCAGAGCTTGCCATTATTCATGGCCTAGAGCCGAAGAAGGCTCGATTCGAGGCACACAGTGTTTCTCACCTCCTCCCAATACTGTTCATTGGGAACAGGACATTGTTGACAAAATGTTGCTTCTGTGTGTATTACACAAACAAAGATCGTTCTCACAAAATGATTTACGTAATTGCGAAGTGCCCATTCAAAATGTTAACTCAAAAACAGATCTTATCGAACATCCATCCTCAGGACTGGTTTGCTTCAGTAGATCTGAAGGATGCGTACTTTCATGTACCAACTGCACCGTGCCACAGGCGGTTTTTGAGATTCCCGTTCGAGGGAACTGCGTATCAATTCAAAGTCCTTTCTTTCGCTCTGTCTCTGGCTCCCCGCATATTCATGAAATGTATCGATGCGGTGCTCGCCTCATTCTGCATGTTTTGAATTACCTTGACGATTGGTTATTACTAGTCCAATCAGAGGCACTACTAAGCGAACACAGAGACTTACTGCTTTGCCATCTGAAAAATCTGGGTCTTAATGTCAACTGGGCGAAAAACACACTTTTCCCTAGCCAGCAAATCTCCTTAAGGGGTTCATCTCGACTCCCTGAGCATGAGTGCACACCTCACGAACGAGTGCGTACAGACCATTCTTCGGTGTCTGTCTCAGTTCAAACTGGGGAAAACATTGCCACTGAAGTCATTTCAGAGAATACTGGGTTTTATTGCGGCAGCATCCGCCGTCATACCGTTAGGTCTGTTAGACATGAGACCTCTCCAGTACTGGCTCAAGTGACACATTCCACATCGTGCCTGGAGCCTCGGGTGCATGTGCATCGCAGTGACTCGCCGCTGTCTGGCTGCTCTAGCATCATCGACAGTGCCGGCCTTCTACCAACATGGTGTTATTCTGGGTCAAATTTTCAGAAGAAAAGTGGTGACCACAGAGGCATCCAACACAGGTTGGGGTGGTGTGTGTGATGGATGCCCGACTTTTAGCACCTGAACAGGTGCGAAACGGGTGTGGCACATCAACCGCGTAGAACTTCTGGCTGTCTTTCTAGCTTTGAGAGCTTTTCATTTAGACATTATGAATCTCCCCATTCTGATTCATTTGGACAACACAACAGTAGTGGCATACATAAATCGCCAGGGCAGAGTCTGATTGCCACAATTAAGGAGCATGACACAACTCCTCCTCCAATGGAACAGGTGTCATCTCCTCTCATTGCTTGCGACACATGTCCCGGACCGTCTGAATTTTGGAGTGGATCCATAGTCACACCAGGGAGTATTACCAGGGGAATGGAGACTTCATCCTCAGACAATGATGAGGATTTGGGAAATATTTGGCAGAGCGGAATTCAACCTATTCACCACCACGGAGAATGCCCACTATCCCCTCTGGTACTCCATGTCCCAGGCCCTGCTGGGCGGGGAGGTGCTGTTTCACAAATGGCCGGCAAAATGCAAATATGTGTTTCCTCTGGTGCGCCTCCTTCATTCTGTCATCAGCAAAGTCTGAGAGGACATGGAATCAGTTCTGTTAATTGCGCCAAAATATCCCAATCAGTCCTGGTTTCCGGAGATGATAGAAATAGACGGCCCTCCATGGGAAATACCGCTGAGGAGAGACCTTCTCTCTCAAGCACAAGGCATGATTTGGCATCCCCAGCCAGAGCTGTGGAACCTACATGTGTGGCCCCTGAACGGAGCACATCGGATGAGCCAGAATTGGCTCAGTCGGTGATGAATACCATTTTACTGGCTAAAGCACCATCCACGATATGCCTCTTTGCACTTAAATGGCACGTGTTTGCAAATTTGTGCTCTTTACGAGGTAAAGACCCGGTGAATTTTATATTCCTTCAAGAGCAGTTGGATGCTGGTTTTACCCCATCAATGCTCAAGGTTTATGTAGCGACTATCTCAACATACCACTTCCTGGATGCTGGCTCTTCGATAGGCAAACATAATCTTGTCATAAAGTTCCTTAGGGGAGCAAGGTGTTTGAACCCCCCTCGCCCTGCTATGGTGCAGACTTGGAACTTGAATCTGGTGCTGAAGGCACTCACAAACTCCCCATTAGGCCACTGGAATGTGTTGAGCTGCGAGTGCTTTTCTTAAAGACCGCACTCCTATTGGCTTTGGCCTCATTTAAACGGGTGGGTGATATGCAGGCGCTGTCGACTGACAGCTCATGCCTGGAGTTTGGTCCAGATCTGTCAAAAGACACCATTAAATCTAGAAAAGGCTATGTGCCTAAGGTTTTATCAATGCCCTTCAGGGCTCAGATGGTTCATTAGCAAGCCTTCTTTCTGCCACCATTTAATTCAGATGAAGAGCAATCTATGCATATGTTATGCCCGGTGAGGGCATTGCATACATATGTTGAGCACACCCGTCATTTTAGGCTGTCGGAATAGCTCTTTATTTGTTATGGAGGATGCACAAAAGGAATGTCCATCTCCAAACAAAGGCCCTCTCACTGGATCGTTGATGCGATCGCCCTTGCTTATGAATCACATGGCAAGAATTGCCCTATTGGTGTCAAAGCGCATTCAACCAGAGGCATGGCCTCTTCATGGGCATGGACAAATGGTGTGTCCTTACAGGACATATGTTTGGCAGCAGGATGGTCCTCACAAAACACGTTCGCAAGGTTTTATAACCTGGGCGTGGCACCATCTCCTCACAAGTCTTCTCTGTATAGAGCACTTCTTCTTTCAAGCAGGTGAGCCCAAGCCCTTATTACGGGTGGGCTACCAACTATAATCAGCACAGCCATCTAATTATATGCTGTTGAACTGCTTCTTTTTAAGTCATAAGCACTTCCATAAGAAATAAAACCTACTTTTCCAACCTTGTTGTGAGAGGGTTAATAATCCATACTGTGTATATCTATATGGTTCATATAGATCCCAGACTACATTAGTTTCCATCTGGTGTCTGCCATGTGGGACTATTCATATACATTTTAATATGACTTATAAGTCCTTGGCCTGTGGCCTGTGACTCCTTATGAATGTATCTACAGTATTTAGTGTTATAACTCTGGGAGTGTAATGTCAGGTAGTGTGGTGTGATGGGATATCGTTCCCCATAGTGCTTACAGCAATGTTGAGTGAACTGAATCGAAAGGGAACGTCTCCGTTTACACATGTTCCCTTCATCTCAGGGAACCGAGGTTACGAGACATTGCGAAAGCTGGCCGTGCTACTACTTCAGAGTTTCATAATACGAGTGACTCACTCTTGTCCCTCAGTCAGAAAATTCTGAAGAAATGGTGAATGAGCACCCGCATATAGGCCAACTGTGCGCCCGAAGGGGCGGGGCAGTGCTCTGACACCATTGCCAATCACAGGATTGCCGTGATTGAATAAGAGTTTCAACAAGGTCATCTAAGAAGGACTCCCCATAGTGCTTACAGCAATGTCTCGTTCCCTTCATCTCAGGGAACCGAGGTTACATGTGTAACCGATGTTCTTCACCAGAAATTCTTCTATTGAACAATATAAAAAAAAAAAAAAAAAAAAAATGAAAATGGAAACACAGACTTGTGTCTTCAACAGAAGAATATAACGTTGATTAATAACCCTGGAGCTCTTGGTAGGTCTGTCTGTAAAGGTTTATAAGTTATCATTAAAAATTTCCCAATAGAGAAAATGAATGGAATTTTTACTTCAGGAACCTGTGGTACTCTTGCTAGCCAGAAATATATGGTTTTAGGGTGAGAGGATGTATAGAATTCCAGAGACCATTTATTTGAAAAATTAGAATATAGAAGCAGATGAACATGAGAGTTTTATGTTCTCAGTTATACTTGTCTCTCTAAAACGTGAAAAAATGCTGCCTTTGCAGGAAGTATACAGAGATAGGAAGGCATCACAGCATGTTTAATTCCTGTGTTTGCATAGCATACTGTCTACTGGTAGATTTCTGAAGGCAGCATACTGTAGATGCTGCCTATGATATCCCACGTTCCTAATTGGTAAATGTTTGAAAGAATTAAAATGGCAAGGAATGGAAGTTGAAATAAGTGAACTTTAAATTAACATTTAATATTTTTTATCAATAGATGTGATGATGGGATGCCTTTGAAGGCTATCCAAAATGAGTTTTCCTAAAAGGTGCTTTTATACAAAAACACTCCCTGTGAAGTAATTGACTGATTGTCTGGGCAACAAGGCAGCTGGCTTCAGTTTTGGACAAGGTCGTTTAGTAACAGGTTGGACGTGTGCGTTTGGTCTGTGTATAGACAGTGAATCTCCACAGCTGTGTACACTTAACTCTTCTGTCAGCTCATGGGCTTGGCTGTGTACAACAGCATCACACTGGACATCCGCTTCCCTCCCTGCGTCTACAAGAAGCTGCTGACCCCGCCCATTATGCCATGTGAACTCGACACCCCCGTCGGCATGGCGACCCTCACCCTGGACGACCTCCAGCAGATAATGCCTGTATGTACACAAGCTGTGACACACTACATGGCGTAATATTCCTTCACTTTCTTACATCTTTATGCTTATGCTTTTGTCAGTCACTAAGACCATTGATAGGCAAACCACCAGCTGTCATTTGGCAACATATTATGCCCATACACTGCAGAATTAATTTATTTTTTTATCAGTATTTTTGTCTCATCTTCTAGTAAAAATATCTAAACATCCTTAAAACAAGATACAACCCAGAATATCCTGAGAATATAAGTCTCGTATTAAGTTTAATTTCCTTACCTCATTGACAGATTGTTTTTTCTTTTCTTTTTCTTTTTTATCATGAATCTAAAAACAATTGTGAGGCTTATGCTTAAAGTAAAACAACTTTGTAATGGGTAAGAAAAATGAACTTAATTGAAGACATTTTCTGGAGAAAAAAAAAATTCTTATTATCTTAGACAATTTTGCTTTTCAAGTAAATTTATCTTGTTTTAAGGACTGGAAATTAAGACGAAAATATTGAAATGTTTAGTTGCAAACATGCTGTTTAATATAGTTTTAGATGGAGTATAGGTTGTCACACTGCAGGATACTGTATATCTACCACATACAGATGATAAAAACCTGTTTGCAGTGATGTGTGTGAAATACTGATCATTTTACTCTAACATATGGTAAACTAATGCTTGTTCTGTGCAGCGTCATTTATCCTCAGTGTGTTTTACAGAATTGTCTGAGCATCAGTCAATGAAGCACATTGAATTGTGACACATTGAATTGTAGTTTAGTTAGCCATATAATAAGCTGAGTCACTGGGGTTAAAAATAGCGCATGGATTATTGTTTGCTCTTCCAGGGTGTCACCCAGCCATCATTGGCTCACACTTTCCTGTTGTCTTGTCATCTTTGAGATTAATGATGGTGAATTGTTCTGTGGACAGCAGCAATAGTGTTTTACTGGCCTTGAGCTTTGCTGATAAAACTGTCCTGTGAATCTCACTGTGGCTTTTGAAGTAGTGTGATTTTGTTTCATTTGAACTCCTTAACCCTTCAAATGCTTGTTTTTCATGCCCTGCTTCCAGTAAAAATCTGGTACAAAATGTCCCAATAGTGTTTCTCATTACTTTTACTATTTGGGTAGTGGTTGAATAGACAAAACGATATGGATGTTCTGGCATTAGATAATGTCATTATATTTAAATTATATTTCTTCATTTTTAAACATTTCTGTATATTACAGTTCACGATGAGGCCAGTCACACTGCAGGACGATGTGAATTTATCATTTTTTTAATAGACAGAATCTGTTCTTTTCCTGTCTGGTCAAATGTTGAAAATAAAAGAGATAAAAACAAATTGCTTTTTTTGTTTTGTTTAGTAGACAGAAAATTACACATCACTACAACTGCCCATTTATTATAATGGTTCAATTTCAAAATGCAATTTTATTAAGCTTAGTAAGATCACAGAAAGAGATACCTTTTAAAAACCTATGGCATAATCATGATAGATTGATTTAAATGCATGAATAAGACCCAGGTATTATTGTTTATTTGCTTTATATGTTTATTGTGGACATTTAAGAAAATTATAATTGTTCATGTAGTTGCTTGTTCCAAGATCTGTCTGCACTTTTCCTCTTTTGTCCAACAGAGGCCGCCCAAGATTAGCTGTTTCTTCTCTCTGTCACTCTGTAACACACTGTCATAAAGAGACAGGCAATATGTATGCTGGAATATAATGTTCATTAGCTTGAGTGTATTTCTGAAATACATCTTTATCTAGTTGAGATCAGCTTTCTTGTTTATTTCCTTTCTTTCTCCTGTTACTGCAGAGTCAGATTTAAATGAGCCAGATGTTTTGTTTTAATAGTCTCTGGCTTTCTCCAGACTTTACATAACTGCCTCTGGGCATTGTTTGCTTCCTTGTTTCAAACCTTTTCCAAAGGTAATGTGAACATGGAAGCTCTAAGCTACTTTCTCAAAATGGAAAAGCAAAACAGCCCAAACATCTTTTCAAATCTCATCTGTTATTATTTTAGCAGAAGCACAGATATTCTTCTTCTTATTATTATTTTGGTGCTCAAAGTCATTTTGATTGGAAATTCAGTTTGAAACAATCTTACAGCGTGACTGTCACAATTGTTCTCCCTTCGAAGTGCCCTCCTAAGGCATTATTATTATTTTTACATAGGACAAGACACATAATAGGACAAGACATGGATACAAAGCCAAGGATACAGAACATTTACAAAATAACAGTAGAATATACAGGTGGTTTTACATGATTGTGTATGGTGTGTGTGTGAGGGTGTGTTGAATGGGTATGTACAACTCTATTCAATCTAGAACTAAGTATATATATATAAGGGAGGGGGGAGAGACAAAAACAAACAATATATATATATATATGTATTGCCTATGTATAGCAACATTTCAAAATAACCAATTCAGAAGCACAAATATTTGCACAAAAATGAAATGCTGTCTGTAAAGTGCAGCCCTATATCATAAAACAGTGGTAAGTCAGAAGAGCAATTTGATGCTCTCTCATCACCAATGTTTATTTACATATCTTGGGACACTTGTAACCTACTTGGGGGATTGTGGTTGAAAAGTCTGAGACCACAAGTAAAAATGCTTCTATTTTGAATTTTTCTAATTTAGTATATTTTTTTCATTACTAATTATGTTGCACAGCAAAGTAAAGGTTAAAGTTTTACTTATTTTTGGGATAATGTGTAATAAAATATTACAATATTTTATTAAATATAATTAGAATATTTATAATATTATAGGTATTATATTAATAAATGTTATTATATTTTATTAAAAATGTTTATTAGATAATTATAACATATTACTTATAATTTTTACAACATAAAGTTTCTGTTTTAAATTATTAAAATCTTAAAACTTTCTGTTTATTTCCAGGTTTGACTGGGATTTTAAAGATTTTGCACTCCACTGTATACTTTTTTCAAAAAACTGTATACTTTTTCTGCTTCATGAATGTAGTTTTATTATGACTCACATTTAAAAGAGTCCCTGATACTGCTGTGTAGTCTTAATTACAAATGTAAAGCATGCAGCATATACAAAGCTATAAATTGTTGTTAGATGTTAACACTTCTGTGTACTTTTCAGGATCTTGCTCATGGACTTGGGGAGCTCCTCAATTATGAAGGAAATGTTGAAGAGGACTTCTATACCACCTTTCAGGTGTGGGGCTCTCTCAGACTACTTTCTACACTAAACTTGAACTGTTCAATGTTTGCCTTGTCAGATTTCTCGCTCATTCTATATTATCTCATAGATAGGAAGGTTTGTCTTATTGAACTAGAAGATAAATCTTGCAGAGGGTGGAAATTGAGGTTATTTCTGGAAGTTTTGTTTCTAGGTTTTTCAGGAAGAACTCGGAGTGGTCAAGTCATATAACCTGAAACCAGCAGGGGACAAGATACCTGTAACCAACCTAAACAGAAAAGGTGAGCGAGACAGGACTTTCCCTTTTAACATGAATTGCCTCATTGTCTTATTCCCACTGCTGAATGATCGATCTGTTTGTTCCTGTACAGAATATGTCCAGCTCTACATTGATTTCCTGCTTAATAAGGCCATCTACAGACAGTTTGCTGCTTTCTATCAAGGTTTTCACAGTGTATGTGCATCCAATGCCCTGATGGTGAGTTTGCCATATAGTTTTTGATCCATTTTTGACAAAACCCTCATTGCACTGGTTGGTTGCTAGGGAGTTGCCAGGTGGTTGCAAGGTGGCTGCAAGGCTGTTTGGGGTTGTTATGGCATTGTTTGGGGTTTGCTAGGGGTTTGCTACTGGGTGGTTGCAATGCTGTTGGTAAGCGGTTGCTGGGGTGTACTGGATGGTTGCTTGGGTGTTACTCTTTTCAATAGAAGTCTATGGGATTTCTTTACCTGTTTTTTCATTTACAATGAGAAAATCTAAAAGGGATAGTTCATCCAAAAGTGAAAATTCTGTAATATTTTCCTCACCCTCATGTTGTCTAAACCCATATGACTTTCTCTCTTCTGTGGAACTCAAAGGGATATATTTTAAATATTGTCGAAATCAGTGTTTGAAATACAATGGCAGTTAAAAGTGACTCACTTTAAAGCTTAAAAGAGCACCCAAATGTCCATAAAATTTTTGCACTATATTACAAATCTTCTGAAGGCATACATACATCTTTGTGTGATGAACAGACCAAAATTTAAAGGTGCACTTTATATGTATATATACACACACATATCATCTTGGACTTAGAGTGACATCTAGTGGGGTGGATGCAGCATCATTCAAACACAATAGTTTTTAGATGCAATTATAGATATTCACTAATTATTTACAGTCAGCCATGATTCATTTAATACTTGAGTAAAAGTGTCCAATAACAGGGTGGTTACTGTGATTAAGCGAGTAGTATTTGGCTGGTCATGTGATCCGTACATGGCTGCCCCCATGAGGGGACCCTCTCCGTGTAGAATAAAACAGCTTTTATAAGGTTACTTATATGACTGTGGTCTTCTTCTCACTTGAGTGGTAATAATTATATACATATGTTTTAAAATTACAGTTCTTTTTTTTATTTTTATTTTTTTATTAAAACTACAGAGTGCAGCTTTAAGTCTTTATTCACTATTAGGTCAAATCATTGTGGCAACTACATTAACATCAAACCTTGTTGGTTCTTGTGCACCTTGTGACTAAACATGATGATGTCATGATGCAAGAAACAGTGAGGATTGATGATATTGAAGTAGTCGCCATATTTGATTTGGGATCTGTATACAGGAGTTGTTCAAAGATTTGATTTGATTTAACTTAAATTTCAGTCTCTCTCACACACACAAAGTGAAGGTATGCCTTCAGAAGAGTTGTTAAATAGTGCCGAGTCATATCGACTACTTCTGCTATGGTTTTATTGTCCTTTATGGACACACACTGTACATTTTAATTATGTGGCAAAAATATTTTTTATACAGAAGAAAGAATGTCATACAGGTTTGGAAAAACATGAGGGTAAGTAAATAATACATTTCTTTTTTTGGTGAACCATCCCTTGAAGTCAGGTTGCTTGGAAAAGTGAAAGCATTTTTCTGCCTCAATAAGTTGCACGATTTAAGATCATATTCGCAGCCATAGCTCAAACGGTGTGGGACAGGTCACACACCAAAAGTTTTGTCTGGGTAATGTAAAAAGTATGACAGATTGTAATAGTGATGTTTGCCTAAGCAAGCACCACTGATGAGGAACTTTAATGGAAGTTCTTTGGAAGCAACAAGCAAGTGATTAGAAGAGAGAAACAGCTCAACATTTAACCTACAGCTGGTAATTTCTAACAGCTAGTTCTGTTCAGCCTTAGAATGTTCTACGAGTGGCTCTCAGACAGAGTTTCACGGGCAAGGGAGAGGGCAGGGTCTGTGGGCAGTTTTGTATGTGTGTGTTTGTAAAGGCTGCATCTGTGTATGAGCCGTCCCTTCCCCCTCTGTTGGCAGGCTGCCTTGGAACTGGGCCTGCTTTGTTTGTTCAATCTACATACCGTATCCAGGCTCTTCAGCTACCGACTGGGAGAGAACCTCAGACTTCAGGGTCCTATAGAATTAATACATGGAGACCTTCAGAAAATTGCAAGTCTCTTGCGCTTCTTAGCATGTCAATAGGATTCTCAACAAGGACATTGCATAACTCATGCTGTGTATGTCACTTTACATGCTCTCATTCGTTTGTATGAACACAGCAAAAGCTGACAACAAGAACTGCATAGTTTATGAGACTTTATGAATCTTATCTTTTAAAGGTGAACTCAGTAACTTTTTGCTTGGACCATGACACCTAGTGGTGTGGATGCAGCATCATTCAAAATCAATAGTTTTCAGTTACAGATGCCATTGTAGAAATTCACTATTCACAGTGAGCCATGATTAATTTAATCCAAGAGTGAAAGTGTCCAATAACAAGACGGTTACTGAGACTAAGTGAGCAGTATTCTAAAATTCTAAAATGGCAGCCCCCATGAGGGCGCCCTTCTCCCATTTAGAATAAAACAGCTTTTATAAGGTTACTAATATGACTAGAGTCCTCATCTCATGTGGGTGGTCATGATTTTATACATATATTTCAAAATTACAATTAATTTCTTTAGAAGTAATTTTTTTTTAATGGGGAAAAATTACTTAGGGCACCTTTAAGGAGTTAGTTCACCCAAAAGTGAAAATTGTGTCATTATTTATTCAGCCTATGCTATTTTTCTGTGAAACAAAAAAAAAATAAATAAATAAATAAGTTGTGAAAAATCTTCACATCTCTTAAGCTCCAAATATAATGAAAAAACAACAAAATAACCTCTGAATGTATTCAGAAGACTTGGAATATAGCACATGAGTCATATCGATGACTTTTATGGTACTTTACCACAGCTTGTTTTTTTTTTGTTTTTTTTACCTTTTTGGAAATTGACAGTCCATAGTCACAGTTAACTTCCATTATATGGAAATGACCTGCATGAAGATTCTTCAGAATTTTTTCTTTCATGTTCCTTGGAAAACAATAACAGCATGTTACTTGGAACTACAAGGGGGTGAATAAATAATGACATAATTTTCATTTTTGGGTGAAGTTTCCTATGAACTATGGGTGAACTATGACAAACTTCACTGTTTCATTGCTAAATGGTAAGTTTGTCCATAGCGATTTAATTGTTCGATATAAGCAGAAGACTATTTATGACAGAAGTTGAAGGATTTTGTTGTTGCATGTTAGATATCTTGGCATTATCTTGGTAGTGTGCTGTTTAGTATTTTAATAGTTCTTGATTAAAATTATGTGTCCTTAACACAAGCTAATGGTGTGCATTTCAAACTGTGTACTGGAATAGTCCCCATAAGAAACCACATTTACCAATCTTTCTTTTTTCTTCTAGCAAAACTTTCTTTTGTAAGAATAACAGTGATTTTCACAAACCTGACATGGTTGAGAGAGTGGTCAGTGTGATTGTGATCATTGTTTTATGTTGCTTGCCACACACCAGGGAAAATTGCACGTCTGTTTTTCTGGCCAATAATCGAGTCTTGATTTAAACTTCCCAATATGGTGCTAACTAAGACTGCTCTCTTAAACAAAATATGGGGGAAAAAATTATATAAAAAAAGAATGACTGATTTCATCTGACCATTTTAAGGAATATTCATGCTCTGAGTCATTAGTTTTACTCTGGGTTCATTGAACTGCAGAATCACCAGTTGCTCCACTATATACTGTAGGTTGTTGAATCAATTGTACATGTGTATGGTTGGTTTGTGAACAGTGTCATGGTGGTGAAATGGTGTCATGATGGTTAGAAGAGATAAATATGATTTCAGAACTCTTTTGGCTAGATTCCAGTGGTCTGAATCAACTTTAGATCCTCCCCTGTTTTTTCTGGTTATGCAACAATTGACTGTGTCCCTGGCTGCTTATGTAAGAAGCTTGATAACGGTAATTTCTCACTCGCTGGTTCTGGTGTGGTGTGCGACAGGGTGGGGCGGAGTGAGAGGTTTGGGCAAGGGAAGGACGTGGCAGGTCAGGTTGGATCATTTCTACCTATTCTCTGTCTTATAGACCTATCTTTGTCTTTCTCTCTCTCACACTCTTTCGCTACATTCTGCAAAGCGTAGATGTAGGTACACGTGCGGTGTAGCAATATTTGTATTTTGATAAGATGGTAGCATGAGCTTAACAGCCCAGATGGCAGGTGCAGCACAAACAAACACTGGAGTCAGTTTCAAATAAGGAATCAGAAATGTGTGCTATTATAAAACATGACGAGCACAAATGCAATACATACAGCATTTCCTGCAAAACACTCTTAATGCATTACAGGGATAGTTTACCCAAAAATGAAAATTCTGTCATTAGTTACTCGTCCTCATTTCATACCAAACCTGATTGGCTTTCCTCTGTGGAACACAAAAAAATTAATTTTGAATAATGTTCTAGTTGCTCTTTTCCATGCAATAACAGTGAATGGGGACTGGAGCTTTCAAGTCTCAAAAAGGATGCAAAAGCACAAAAAAAGTACCATGAATGTAGTCCATATGATTTGTGTGGTATATGCCAAGTCCTCTGTAGTCATATGATATTTTTGTTTGACGAACAGACCAAAATTTAAGTCGTTATTTACTGAAAATCATGGCATCAATCCTAAACCCTTGGAATGTTCATGAGAAAAGTAGTGATGCCCTATTCGTGAACACATTATTTTTTAGCAAATCTTTTTCACAGAATCAGTTGATCCGGTTCAACTTAATGATCCGATTGCAGTGGTTCACCAGTTAAAAGCTCACTGGAGTGGAAGATGATTAGAGAATAACAACTTAAATTTTAGCACAATTCAGCACTTGAAGTATAGCACACTAATCATATGGACCACTTTTATGATACTTTTATAGAGCATTTGTGTTCTTTATGAAGCCAAAAGACAGACCAGTACATTATTTAAAATGTATTATTTTGTGTTCCATAGAAGAAAAAAAGTCATACTGGTTTGAAATGACATGAGAGTGAGAAAATAATGACAAAATAGGGTGAACTATCCCATTAAGTCATTAAATTTCAGTATGTAGATCTGACTGCTGCTCCTGTGTATATATTTATTTTTAAAAAATTTTTTACAACCATGGCAGCACTGCAAGGACTCATTAATCTGTGTCATTGTACTGTAGCTCTTGAGGCCAGAGGAGGTTGAGATCCTAGTTTGTGGAAGTCCTAATCTGGACATGAGCTCTCTGCAGCGAGTGGTACAGTACGAGGGCTACAGCAAGACTGACGCCACCATCCGGTACATGCTCTGTTTCATAGTTCTACTCTCATACTGTATGCAATCTATCACTGGTAGGGTAACTGTTTGGTCTGGTGTTGCAGGGCCTTCTGGGATGTCGTCCTGGCCTTTCCTTTGGAACTACAAAAGAAACTTCTCCACTTTACAACAGGAAGTGACCGCGTTCCTGTTGGAGGAATGGCCGACCTCAACTTCAAGATCTCCAAGATTGATGTATCCACTGACTGGTAATCATCAACCTGGATGATTCCAACAAAATTAGTGTGCATGCATCAGTATTTTCAGTAGTCTCTGTGAACATGTTCATTTTCTTTTGTATTCAGTTTAATCACGTTTTCTATATTTTCTCTGCAGGCTGCCAGTGTCGCATACATGCTTCAACCAGATCTGTCTACCTCCATACAAGAGCAAAAAAGAACTAAGGCAAAAGTTAACAATTGCCATTTCAAATTCAGAAGGCTTTGGATTAGAGTAGATTACAGTTGCCTCAGTAGCAGGCTGATCTCATGAAAATTACGTGACTATGGCGACATTTTTGCAAAATGATATTAAGTGGCGCCTTACACATATTGCAGCAGTTCCAAGGTGAAATGTCCACTGAGTGATGCTAAAAGCGAGTTTTAAGGGTAATGCTCTCTCGAGCCTACCTCCTTGCCCTAAACCTTCATTCTAAACCTAACCAATAGTGTCACAAAAAGCAAATGTGACATAAAAGATGCAATTGCTGAAGCGACCATATCATTTTGTGGTGCTTTTATAACACTTTCGTCTCACATTTCGACTCACGAGGACTCGTAACCCAATCCTTTGCATCACAAGTGCAATATTCTATCAGTTGCGCCCGAACAAGCTTGTAAATGTAGTTTTTCAAATGTTAAAATGTATCGCCTTCCAAGACATGCACTATTGTAAAAGTTTTTTGATGTTTTGAAGATAATAATGTGTGAGGAAAAGGGCGAAAAGTTAATGTTTATGAGTAGATAATCTGCCGTTGTTTTAGCGCTTCTAGTGTTTCACCAAAAAACTGCCATGATACGTCCAATGAGCCTAGTAAAATTCATTTCGCAAAACTGTAGGTATAGTAATTTGATTCAATGAGACCAGGTTGCTCTGTAGATATTAGAGTTGCGCTTCATTAAAAATGGAATTTGCATTGAGGTTGCTAACTGGATGGAGAATTGTAATTTGAATTTGAACTTAAAGAAGAATTCAAATGGAATTAAATAAAGAAAATTGATTTTTTTTTTATGCATCACTTACCCTTAAACATCAATGTTTTACATGCCAACTATATACAGTACATTTATATTTGATAAATATATTTCATAATATTTAGTAAATTAACTTTAATTTTCCTGGAAGAACACTTCCCAGAATGCCATTATTTCTCATGGTGATTTTTTCTGAAATGCAATTCAGTATTCCAATTCAACATCCTGTGACCAGTTCAATTCAAATTCTCATGAATTTAATGGGAGCCAATTCCTAAAATCTGCGATTTGCCCAACATTGGTAGAGATGATAATCTAAGGTCATGGCTGTTTTCAGTGTGTGTTTGGTGGAAGAAGTTTTAATACTTGTTAACAATATCAGGTAAGCATGAGGATTACGCACAGCATTAAAATGTAAGGTCTAGATGTAAAGTTTCAGCAGTAGCCAATCAAAATGATTGTGTTGTATTGTGGATTGTGTGTACAGTGTAGTATTTTTTGTGAACCAGGGTTCTATGAGGAATCCAGTTAAGCTATTTGTCTTTAGTCATTATGTACAGTAATTTGGACTCATCAAATATGACTGCTGTCTTAGTGAAGGACCAAACATTTCATGTTGTATTAGAATATTTGGACTATATGACTAATATAGATTAAGTTTATTTTAACTGCATATTGCTGACATGTGAAATTAAAAAGGTTTAGGATTTTCTCTTTAACATGGGCCTGGTTTTATGTCCCATGCTCCCCTATTTAAATGGTGGTAAGTGGGTCAGTAAGAGGCTTGATCTCTGCTAAAATAGCTGGGCAAACAGTCTGTCAAACCATCCCTACATTCTTAAAGAGACAGCGCTCTGTCTCCCAGGATACGAGAGCCCACAGTTAATAAAAGCTTCTATGTGAAATGTTTCTGGTGAGCTGTTATAACTTAAATGTTAATAAACCAGAGCTTTGGTTTGTGTCTGAGCTCAAACATCACAGTTTTGTTGCGTATAGTTTAGTAATCGTTGACAACTCTTTCTTAACCTCTCTTGGGCATGAACGGAATATTACTAAAGTGACTGTTGTGAATTATTTGCACGTGTCAGTGAATGTTGTCATGTTTGTTGACTAGCCATAATGAGGATGGACAATTTGTGCTGGTTTCTTTTTATCTTGAGTGATTCTGGTTATTCTTCAAATAGACTGGTAGACAGCAGTATTGACAACAAACAGTTTAAGATTATTTTATTTTACGACACATGCCCTGCCTTGTGATATCAGTAGGAATGAATCTTTGAGGTTAATTGGTCATTCTCCCCTTCTTCTAGCTTGGCTCCTGTGATTGGATACACTAAGGTGTCATATTTTCACATATTTCTGCCTTATTATTGGTCACTGCCTGTGGGGTTTGGACTATGCCATCTGATTTTCAATGGACTCACACAGTGGCTTTAACTGCATTTATCTCTTGTATTATCTGTCAACCTGAATCACTTCAGTGTTAATGCTTTGGTTTTATGTTTTCTAATGACTGAATACAAATGTATTTACATGTATTTATTTGAACTTTGCTCATTTTTAATGAATAAAGTTATACAGTAAAGTGTTTTAATGCATCAGAGCATTTATTATGTAATACTGGAAGATCCTATTTCCTACATTAACTGTTTTTTGGTAGCTTGGGTTTATTGCCACTTCTTGAGTGAAATCTGAGCTTAGAGCAACTTTAAAAGTCATTAGAAGAATTTGAAGGTCAAAGGACGAGCTGCAGAGAGCGCAGCTTGAGTCCGCCTGCATTTTATCTCAGTCTTTACGTTCAAAAATCTATTATTTAATTTTGGAAAGTCAATTAGCTAACTGTTTTTGCTGTTATAATTTGTGCTATTTCACATGCTTTTGCATATAACATGACAATCACATGACTCAAAATTTAATTTTATTTGGCAAAATACTTTTTTGAAAGTTGACATGTCCAGAGGTGTGACTTGCTATACTCACTAACTACTTTAAACCATATTTTATTAAATAATTATGCATGCTTTATTCATGATTATATTAATTGCAAAACTATATGGAATATTTGTAATAATAGTTTTAAAAATGCATTTGTCATACTGCAGGACCATTTAAAAGAACTAGCGTAGACAAAAAGGTGAATAAAGTTAGTGAACAACTTCAGTGAACCAGGTAATAGCACCCAAAACAAAAACTCTTTCCCTTATAGGTCTACATCTATTTAAATTGTAACTTAAAATCTTGATGTTGTTCAACACTCAAAGACCAAATGTAGCAGATGTTTGTTTAATTACATTGCAATTAAATAATAGGCCTACTTTTTATAAACAATTGTTAAAAAAAAAAAAAAAAAAAAGAGACAGCATTACAGTAGCTGACACTTTAAACTGTATCAAAAAAGTTGGTGTGTATAATGAGATGATAATAAATAATGAGATGACTGTTAAGACGTTTGCAGCAGATCCACGTCTGGTCTAGTATTTATTTTATTTTTTTCTGTAACCCCTGGTGAGATCAGTTCGTAATCTGCAGCTGCAGCAGTCTACTGGTGTCAGGTTTTGCAGCAGAAGAACCCAAATGCTGAAGGAATATTCCGGGTTCAATACAAGTTAAGCCAAAGTCTTTCTAGCAAGTCAGTCCACTGTCGGCCATCTTTAGAAAGCTCTCGGGGGCTATTTCCAGTCATGCCAGTGCAGCTCCTATCTACTTGAATGGGGGGAGACCAAAATCTCAAGATTATGATCAAAGAACATATTTCAGGGGGCCTGGGTAGCTCAGCAAGTAAAGACGCTGACTACCACACCTGGAGTCACAAGTTCAAATCCTTGTTGCTAGGGAGGGTAGAGGCACGTTGGGTTATCCTCCTCATGGTCACTATAATGTGGTTCTAACTCTCTGTGGGGCATGTGGTGAGTTGTGTGTGGATGCCACGGAGAATAGCGTGAAGCCTCCACATGCACTAGGTCTTCGTGGTAACACACTCAACAAGCCACGTGTTAAGATGCGTGGATTGACGGTCTCAGACGCGGAGGCAACTGAAATTCGTCCTCTGCCACCCAGATTGAGGTGAGTCACTACACCACCACGAGGACCTAGAGCACATTAGGAATTGGGCATGCCAAATTGGGGAGAAAAAATTTACATATTTCAAATCAGCAATAACATTTGATAATATTGGAATCATAAATTGTGCTTCTTTAATCATATTACGCTAAAACACGCAATTTTCCCGGCTTGAATTGCTAATGCACGTGTGTTAGCGAGTTGATTGACAGGTGATGTCTGTATCTAAAAGGTGGGACTTCCTTTCTACATCCGCTGACCGTTGGGTGCACAGTGCTTCTTGGTTGGGTGTTCCAATTTCTCCAAATTCATTTAAATAGAAGTGCCCCATCTCTGCTAAATAGTCTCTGGTTAAGCTCAGTCGACAGCATTTGTGGCAATAATGTTGATTACAATCAAAATTACTTTTTGCCTGTCCTATTCTTTAAAAAAAAAAAGAAGAAGCACAAATCTGGGTTACACTGAGGCGCTTATAATGGAAGTGAACAGGGCCAAACCACAAATGTTAAAATACTCACTTTTCAAAATTATAGCCACAAGATGTAAACGATATATGTGTTGACATGATTGTAGTGTGATAAAATCACTTACTAACCTTTTCTGTGTAAAGTTATAGCCAATTTTACAGCTTTGTTGCCATGATGACGTGATGTCAACAAACCCTAAAACCCAAAAACGTCTGTAAAATGACGATATAAACAACTTTACACCTCAAATTATACATTAGTTTTAACAGAACAATTAATGCAAGTGCTTTTATAAAATTATAAGCTTCACATTTCTGCCTTTAAACCCTCGAAAAATTGGCCCCTTTCACTTCCATTGTAAATGCCTCACTGTAACCCAGATTTTTGCTTTTTATAAAGAAAAGGACGCACAAGTCTAAATTAATTTTTGTGGTAATCAATATTATGCCACATTTGCTGTCGATTGAGCTAAACTTATATTGAACCTGGAATATTCCTTTAAGAAAGGGTGTGTTCTTGGAAACCAGTTCCTGCAAGAATCAAAACAAACATTCTTCTCTCCCTCTCTCTCTCTCTCTCTCTCTCTCTCTCTCTCTCTCTCTCTCTCTCTCTCTCTCTGTCTCTCTCTCTCTATTATGTTATTGTTTTTGTTCGTTTTGTTCTATTGTTTATTGATCTATTTATTATACCACATTTGCACCATACCTGAACATATAGAAAAAGGGTTAAAAAAGGGGGGGTTAAGTGACAAGAAAAGTATATACATATGTTTTTTGTGTATATGTATGCTATTACAAGTATTGTACATTTCATACATTTATTTACACCCACACTGTATACATTCACATACATACCAATCTTTCACATACACCTAACATAACTGACTGGAAATACTGTAGATAATTGCCTCTAGAGCTCTGTCTGGATCACTATAGCCTCATTTTATCTCATTCCATTCCCTTTCTAATTCCATAATCAAAGAGCTTCAAGACTAAGTGACATATGCTCAATTATATACGGCGAGTGTTCTCCCCCTGGTAGCAGTGGAACTGGTCACACTGGCTGCAGTGACCCACGGTGTAGGAGACACTTTGCAGATACAGAGAGCATCCATGGACCATCATTGCATCCAAAGACAACAAAACAGTTCTCTTAAGACATGGTCCCTACCCCACGCATGATTTCGGAAGCGCTGGTGTCACTTGTCCTACTTGACTCGCCCTGAGCAGGATTCGAACCGGCGATCCCCGGCAAGGGAGCTGGATGCCCCTAGCCTCTGTCACTAGTGCGGCTCTTAAGGCGAGGAGAGTGAGGTTTACACACTGCACAGCTATCACATACCATCTGGCTACTGTTACACTCACCCCCCTAAACCTCACTCCCATCTGGGTCACGGCACCAGTATCACTGGTCCTACTCGACCCACCCCGAGCGGGATTCGAACTGGTGATCCCTGTGCTAGCAAGGAGGATATAAAAGCCATGGCCTCTAGCCTCGGTTGCTAGTGCATCTCTTAAAGCCAGGAGAGTGAGGTTTACACACTGCACAGCTCTCACGTACCGGCTGGCTACCGTTACACTGGCCACACTGACTGTTGATACCAAGATGGAGGGGGGACCACTGCGAATTCAGAGAAGAGGCTCATAACTGTAACACATCTTAATAAGGACAAAAATATGGCATGTGGGGTGGTAGTGATCCAGACAGATCAATAGTTCTATACATTTTATCTATTTTTTACCCTCACTCCCTCCCACAACAAAGATTCTGCATTCCATATATACCAAAATATACTACATATTCCTCACAAACATTTAATCTCCATCCAAAACATACACACACACACACACACACACACACACACACACAAACTTGTTTTTTATATCATTGTGGGGAATCTCCATAGGCTTCCATGCATTTTATGGATTTTATACCGATCTAACAATAATTTCTATCCCCTAACCCTACCCCTAAACCTAACCCTCACAGAAACCTTTTTGCATTTTTCCATTTTCAAAAAAACATTGTTTAGTATGTTTAATAAGCCATTTCCCTAGTGGGGACAGCTGGCTGGGCCCTACAAGGTAGGTGATCTCAGGTTTTACTAATGTAGTATAAACATGCACACACACACACACACACACACACACACACACACACGGTTTTATACAATTCTATACCTGCAATGTTATTTCCCCTCTATTTTGTATTTGCTGTATTTCCATCCCTCTTATTTATCCCGCAAAGATGTCACACAAGTTATAAATATTTATTCCTCCACCTTCTCTACCCTTTTTCCCAGCTTCTAATGTCTTCTACTGGTCTGCACACTCTACTTGATTTTGTGCTATGTTTTATTTACCTCCAACTCTTTTTCCAAAACAGAGACAGACTGCTTGCAATTCTTTCATCATTTACTCACCCTCATGTTGTTCCAAACTCATATGATTATTTTTCTGTAGAACACAAAAGGATGTTAACAGAATGTTACTCAGTTACCATTCACTTTTATTGTATGGAAAAAAGATGCAATTAAACTGAATGGTGACTGAAGCTATGATTCTGTCTAACATCTCCTGTTGTGTTCCATGGCAGAAGGACATCCTATGAGTTTATAACTACATGAGAGTAAATGTGACCGAATTTTCATCTTCATTTTTGGGTGAACTGTCTCTTTATGAGGCCACACAGATGGCTATCCCACCAATCTTCACTGCAGTTCAACTGAGTTCAATAGCAGTTTAGAGGGCTTTAGTTGCCATATCAAAGGGCTTTAGCTTTCCTCACCTGTGAGGTGAAAGCAGATGAACAAAACAACTCCTGAAATTTGATCTAGATTTTACAGAAGTCAAGGGCAGCCATTTAGAATGCCTTCTCAAAGCTTGACAATTTAGATTGACAGGCCAGTCACCATATCAAGAAACTAAATGTTGGGTAAGAATATAACTTGTCAGCATAATCCAGAAATCTTTGTGGGACCTGCTTTTGTCCAGTTTGGCTTGATGGGTACACAGTCAAGGGATAATGGATCCCCAAAGTGTAATGCTGAGGGGTGGGATGGGCATGTGATAAGTTGGGTTAACAGGTGTTTGTGACTATGCTATGTGTTGAGTTGTTAAAATAGGTGAACTGGCAGGTGTCAACCGATGGAAACTTTTGTAAAGGTTCCAGACATACCGTGAACATAAGAGTGTATCAAGTTATTTGTTTTGTTAAGTGCTCCAGCCTTATATATATATATATATATATATATATATATATATATATATATATATATATATATATATATATATATAGTTACATATGTAGTTACAGAATATGCAACGTCATTCTTCTGTATTTCAGTAATTCATCTAAGCACTACATGTATCACAAATTAATCTTTTGAGGATGCATCACAAATTAACTGTACCTAATTTTTGTCATTTTCAAAATTTCCCAAATTGCAGTGATTGCTAACATATAGTTGAGTTCAAGAGTCAACTTGTGAAAATGTTTCAACTTTGCATTGTTTCTAAATTAATACAGTTTTTTTTTTTTTTTTATGAAAAATTATATTATCAGCATAGTAATTGGAGTCAAAAGCTTAATTGAACATTCTTAAGTTCTCTTGTTTTGGGTACATACTGTATTTGTATGTTGTTGTTCCCAGAGGCACAAAACATATAAATGTACCTTTAAAGGTACAAAATATGTCCTTAGGTTTCAATTATGTACCCATAATATTATCCTTACACTTATAAAATATTTGATTTAATGACCTTAAAAAAAAAACTGAAAATGATAAATAAGTGTTTTGTCTCAAAAGAAATGTGTTAATTTCAGGGATTTTCATTAGCTACATAAATTTGCAACATAATTTTTTTTTTTTTTTTTAAATACAAATAAAAATACAAATTAGATCAAATTGCCTCAAAATCAGCCTTTAGACATCACACGCAAAGATCTCATGGAACAGGAAAATGTTCCAGTGTATAGTGACAAACAAGTGTTAGGAAAGTGCTGTGGTAGTTTTTGTTGCTATTTAGTGTTTTGGGAGAAAATAAAATTAATGGAGCCTTTTATCCCGCGGAGTCTTAAGCCCCGTTGTACCCTATATTAAAAGTAAAGGACAAACAATGCCCCATGAATTCCTCTATTTATTATTTGTAACATCTGATATATTTTTTTAAATTGCATTTTAGGCTTAGTTATGCATATTATCCCATGAAATTATTGATTTTGATTACATTTCATATGTAACATCTTAATTATTCAGATTGAAAATTAATTTTATTAACATAGATTAATTTAAGCATTTGACATAAAAAGGATGACCATAGTATTTTTTTATTTGGTTAGATAAATATGCCATCCTAAAGGTGCAAATGCCCCTGAAAACAACTCCAGGGAACAACTACTGCCCCTTAACGGAAAAGTTCTTATAATGCTTGAAACAGCAGAGATCCAAGGCAAGATGTGTAAGTGCTATCTACTTAACATAGATCAAACCCATTACTGTAAAGCATGTCTGTTAGTTTGACACTGAATGGAAACAGCAGTCTCTCTTTCAAGGCCTTTCAATGGCACAGCTGAAATGCACACAGTAGATTGATTTTCCATGACAACATTGCATTGATCAAACTGCTGATTCTCTGATGATGACTTTATCTTTTGCCTTTAATCAAAAAGGCTTCATCAAGCTTAACAGCCCTCTTATTTTAAACAATAATCCTCACCATCACCATTAAGTTTATTCACTGCCTCTGCAGTGTGAAGTATTGCTGACACCCCTGTTCTAAATAACCAGCTCTGTTTTGCGCAAGAAGAGCTCTGGCTGCAATTCTACTAGAGGGCTTGTTAGATATCCCAAAATACAGCGCTGTGTGGCTCGGTTCTGTCTGCGACACAGCATGGCACAAAAATAAAGAGCCAAGTTCAGCTCTCTCCCTCTGTGTTTCAGAGCACTGTGGGGTTGGGAAGATAGAGATAGCCCTTAAGAAAGGAGATTGTGTGTAGCACATTATGAGAAACGGGTGCCCCTTCAGTAATCTTTCAAAGCAGGTGAGATAGCTTCATACTAAAGCCATCAGATATTTAAATAGAAAAGATCTTGCTCGGTTCACCTGTTTATTGTGGTTTTACTTTGCTCTTTGCTCAGGGGTGGCTTTAAAGGTATTTTAGCTAAGTCAGAATAGTGCTCAGAATAGTCTGGTTTGCACTGCTGACCCTGAAGTTTGCAATAATAAAATATATTAAACATATGTTAATAGTACTCATTACATGTGACAAATTTTCAGTTTGGAGTGTTAAATGCATTTACTACAGCAACATGGTCATTATAATCAGGTCTAAATGAGTGCAGTTACTTGTCACATGGTTGTCCTATAAGACAATGCAACAGTGTGAAAACTGCTCCTGTGTCCCAACAATATACTTATGACAAACTGAGGGCATGCGAAAGTCATGCCTTAACAAGACAAACCATTTATATCTATAATCAGTTTTCCAAAATATGTAGGTTATGATTTAGTTAAAAAATACTGTATTTAGAAAAAAAGAAGAAAAAAAAAGAAACAAAAAAAAAAAGAAAAGAAAAAAACAGTCCATAAAAAATTATAGTAGATTTTTTTCTTCTGGAATTTGTGATGTGAGGAGTTCCCTACTTTGCCAGGAAAAATGCAGCATACATAACAAATCCTGCTTACAAATGTTATGCGGTAATGTACTTGATTTGTTAGTAGTCTGAATTGGACTATGTGTCATGAATATATACATTATTTTCGGAGTGTCTCAGAATGTTACGGATAAATGACCAAAGTTCAGCCATGCAACTCTTTTGTGGAGCAAGCTGATAGGTTCTTTGAACTTGCTGTCTGTTAGCCAGTCAACTCACTCACATGTGAAATATTTAGCCAATCGGCTCCCATGGTGTAAGCTGATGGGTCCTTTGACTTGTAATAGGGTAGCCAATCAATTTATTTTTCTCTCTTTGTCTAACATTCTAAAATTGCTCAGTTTTGCAGCTGGTTTCTCTACAGCGTGCTGCCAGAGATTCTCTCTGATAATGCTGTTTGCTCAGGTAGTTTGCTGGGGATTTTCTTCTGTCAGTTTGCACAGTAAGGTCTGCTTTTGGCATCGCTATCTTCGGTCATTAGTTAAAAAAACAAATCCACACATAGCTTGTCTAAGTCACTAGTTAAATAATCTCTGTGCTTTCTTGGCTCAGGGACACATTATGAATTAGGTCACAAACCGTTTAAGCTATTTGGCTAAGCAGGCTGAGGCACACATCGAAATTTAGTTCAAGTGTTATGCCATTTGGCCAGTGGTCAAGGCACATCTAGCTAGCATGCATTTGGTGCACATGGCTCTTTGGAGCAGCAGCAATACACAAGTCTTGGTGATTGATCTGCTCGGTTAGGGGGTTTTGATTTGTGTTTATATGTTATGCATTTAGTGCAGCTTCCCTGCTTTGTTGGGGGATTGTTTGTATGTGATTGTTTGCAGCAGCAGCATGTCCATATTCTTAACTCTGTATGTACAGTATGTGTATTTTCTAGCAGTAGCAAGTTTCTGTACTTGCGCTGCAGCAGCAGCAGCAGTGTTAGCAGATCTAGTCCGCCAAGACCAATATCCTATCAATAACATAACCACATTAACATGCTGAATCTTTCCGAGAGTTGTCATGACTGAAATCACCAAAGTTCAGCCATGAAACTCTACATGTGGCACAAGCTGATAGGTTCGTTGACTTGTTATCTGTTAGCCAATCGGCTTGCTCACATGTGAAATGTTAAGTCACTCGGCTCGCATGGTGTAAGTGGATTGGTTCTTTGACATGCAATCAGGTAATTAATCAACTTGCATCTCTCTCTTTGTCTAACATTTAAATGGCTTAGTTTTGCAGATAAGCTGGTTTCTCTGCAGCACTCTCCACCCCAGCTTCCACCTGCCTAGGTATGCTACATGGGCATTGTTAGTAATGTCTATTTGTGCAGCAGCATGTAGAATGTCCACATGCTAACTCCGTATGTACGCATATTCTCCATAGTCTCCATACTTGCTTTGCAGCAGCAGCAGCAGCGTTAGCAGATCTAGTCCACCAAGACCAATATCCTATCAATATGTCATACCCATATTTCCATGCCAGTGTAACAGGTATAGAAAGTATTATGTTCATATATGTAGAATTACACAAAGAAAATGTTCAAACGTATACCTGATATGCCTGTCTCTATGTGTGCACCTTCCCCTTTAAATTTCTGAATGCAATGTTGGTCTGATTTCCTGTCTGTGCACCTCCTCTTCCCTTTCTGCACTGTCTCTGCATGGGAGAGGTGGGTTTCTAATGAGCTCTGATCAATCCAGTTACATCTTTTTCTTTTAAATTACTTTTATACTTAAATCTGTCATCTAAATCATATGAGACATTATTTTTCATGTATATTTGATTATTTAAACATTTTCATCAAGTTTGGTCACTTTTCTGTCTGATGTAAACTGGAAGCACATGCTAATTACATTGCACTTACATTCATCTTACAGAAATGAAAAAGGGTGAATTCACACCATATATATACATACTCATGTCTTATCAGGTATGCTGTTTTGTTACTAATGTTGTTAAATTAATTTCATTACTGAAATGTTGCCCCTTTCTGCACTGTCTCTGCATGGGAGAGAAATGAAAAAGGGTGAATTCACACCATATATATACGTACTCATGTCTTATCAGATTAAAGAAGAATTGACCGTCGTCTGATGTCCGTCTGATCATTCCAAAAAAGAAAACACAACGCAGACTACACCGGTTACACCAGATCTTTCAGAGAGTTGTCATGACTGAACATAAGTTTAAGAAGCCACTATTCTGGAACAATTCAGAATTAAAAAATATAAACTTTTCTCTCGTCCTAAAGTATTGCTCTGTGTATATCATTAAATTATAGACCTATAGATTATAGCAACCACGTTACTCGTTAACAGATCACCTTACCCAGCCGTGTCTGCATCTAAATTTAGACCGAACTCTGATACCCTTCCTCTGCAACATGCCAGCCCCCACAAAGTACAGTCTGATATGGTGCTATTGCTATATGTAAGCACGTTTGAGCCTCATGTTGGAAATTTTGATGTTGCATATCATGGTCTTCTATATAATGTCAACACCACAATTACGTCAGTACATCCACCTGAACTGATACAGTATTGTATGCTTATGTGATGTTTAAACAAAAAAAACAAAACCAAAAATCCTCATTCATTCATTCATTAGGAAATTCCTTACAAAACGGCATGGCCTGCAATCAATGTACCATTTCTATGTTATAGTCTGCATACTGTATACTAAAAACTGCCATACTGACATGGTATTCCATGGCATCAGACATCAACACATGCTGCGAAAGCATTAGCATTAGATTTCACACGATTATATATGTGACCACAGATGAGTTTCAATAGAAATTCATGCATGAACTGTGAATTGCATTCCTTCAGAGCAATATTCTTTCCAAAACGTCTTGTCATTTGCCTGTGGCAAAGTCGGGATTTTGAACACATTTCCTGCTCATGTGGAGGTTGTGCCAAAGGTCTGACGTTATGGTAAATTAAAACCACAAGATATTGAAAGAAGCAAACTGGTTTTATATATATATATATAGCTGAAAGATTCTAAATGCATTATTGTTTTATATATTATTCTTGCTTTATAAACAATGATAAATTTTCAGCAGTCAGTCATAGCAATGATACAAGGTAAATAACGTATGTTGAAGCTTTCAGAAGTTAGTGTCAAATTTATAGACCCATCAAAGCTTATACAGATCTTCAGGACTATCAGAATTGTGGACCATGAGTCATTTTATCAGTTTGCATCCTTGTCTAATATCTCAGGCTTTAGAGTGCAATGACTCCCCAAGCATAGTTCTCACTGCATGATATAATCTTCAAAACTCTGTCAGTGCAGCCAATTTAACTATATCATGCAATGCAGATGTATATTAGTACAATCTTTTCATTGAGAATCAGCCATTCTGTAGTGAAACTGTATCACTTTCTCAATAAAACCATTTTCTATTCTTATGTATTAAGTCTTGTTAAAAAAATAAAAATAGATTTTTTTTTATTTTATTTTTTTCATTTTTTTTTACAAAGATTAGGAGGAGGAATCTCTTGTCACCCCTCATTTATCAGCTCTTTTGAGCTGGGTCCTGCCTCAGTGCTGCAGTCAGATTCAATCATGTACTGATGTTCAGTGAAGCAGCAGATTTAGGCTGTGCCAGCCTCAGGCACTGAGGTACTGTTTCTAAACCCTCCCTAAAACAGTCTTTTTCTGTGTTTCCCTGTTAACACTGGGAACGGCTGCCCATCCTGATTTTCCTGTCAACATATACAGCAAAAACATTAAAAACAAGTGATGATTATAGTTATGATGATTTATCACTAAAAGCTGTTCTGTGAAAATAAATGCTGCAATACAGCATAAATTAATGTTTCTAAACTAGTTCAAGGATTTGACTGGAGGTTTCTCCCTAAAATGAAAAAAATAAAATAAAAAAATAATAATATTTGAGATAATGCCAGATTTTTGGTGAAATTGTATGGACACAAACTAGGATGTGGTATTTACTCTATTCTCTTAAGGGGCAACCGCCAAAGAAATTGAGGAGGACATGTACCCCCATTTTTTGTTTCTATTTTATTTTGTATATATTATATTGTATAGTGGTTAATCAATATGGCTTTTTTTCCTCCAAAAAATAAGCAATTTACAATCCTTGTGTCATTGTTTTTATCCTTGTAACAAAACAAAACTAGCCAGCCAGCCAGCTATCCAGACACACACAAACCAAACAAACCAAACACAACAAAACAAACAAAACACAACACACACACGCACAAACCAAACAAACAAACAAAACACACACAAACCAAACAAACAAACAAAACAAAACACACACAAACCAAACAAACATAAAAAACAATAAACACAAGCAAAACAAACAAACAAATGAAACAAAACACATACACAAACCAAACAAACAAACAAACAAACAAACAAAACAAAACACACAAACCAAACACACACAAACCAAACAAACCAAACACAACAAAACAAACAAAACACAACACACACAAACCAAACCAAACAAAACAAAACACAACACACACAAACACAAACCAAACAAACATAAAAAACAATAAACACAAGCAAAACAAACAAACAAATGAAACAAAACACATACACAAACCAAACAAACAAACAAAACACCCAAACAAACATACAAAACACACACAAACCAAACAAACAAAACACACACAAATCAAACAAACAAAACAAAACCACACAATCAAAACAAACAAACAAAACAAAATGCACACACAAACCAAACAAAACAACAAAACATGCACACAAACCAAACGAATAAACAAAGCAAAACACACAAACCAAACATATAAACAAAACAAAACACACAAACCAAACACAAACACACACAAATCAAACAAAACACAAACACACACAAACCAAACAAACAAAACACACACAAACCAAACAAACAAAACAAAACACACACACACACACAAACCAAACAAACAAACAAAACAAAACACACAAACAAAACACAAACCAAACAAACCAAACAAAACACACACACACAAACCAAACAAAAAACAAACAAAACAAAACGCACACACAAAGTAAGCACAACACACATACACACAAACAAAACAAACAAACAAACAAAACAAAAAACACACAAACCAAACAAACCAACAAAACAAAACACACACAAAACAAACAAACAAAACACACAAAACAAACAAACAAAACACACACACAAACCAAACAAACAAACAAACAAAACTCACACAAACACAAACAAACAAACTAAACAGAACACACAAACTAAACAAACAAAACAAAACTGAATCAAAACAAAACTGAACTATACAAAAATAAAAAATAAAAACAAACAAACAAAAATTGTCAGGTCTGCATTCTTTACATTAAAATTAATTTAATGATATGCAGCCACAAAATGTATTCTTATGCACATAACTAAAGTGTATTTAGCCAGCCAAAATGCAGAGAAACTATGAGACATAAAAAAAGCTTTATGTGCAATGCCATTCCTTTTATATATGCAACTAAACCCTGCATTGCTGTTTCATGATGACTTTACTGAGTGTGAGGAACATGCATGCATTGCAGTGCATGCATTCTTCTTAATCTTTATTCATACACAAGGAAAAAGATACTGATGAAAACTAATTAGTACACTACAGTAATGTAACATTACTCCTTTGCTATGTCTCAGTGGGTTAGGTCTGGCCAACTCTGAAGTGACTGGACTGGATTGTGACTGGATTGTGTTGTCCTGGCCCTGGGAAAAAATACTGTGACCTTTCTGGTTGGCTCAACACCTCAGAATACACAGGAGTGTTCTCAAACAAATCATCCAGATGTCAAAACATAATATCTGTCACATGTGATGTGGTTCTGCATTTACACATGATCCCTACCACCAGTGCTATGTGCAGAAGATGTGTCAGGAGAAGAGCAGTATCTTTTGACATTTGCACCAGTTCGCAATAAACAGCCCTTGTACACCCTGCAGTCCAGAGTCACAATCACTTCATCTCCCTCCCCAAGTTTTTCAGCTTTCTCGGTCACAGTGTCCTTGATTTGCTTGAAGAAACAAAGAATCCCTCTTTCTGTGGCAGGTTTCTGTTGCAAAATGTAATGCGACACATATTTTTGGTCAGTTTACAACCAAATTGTTGAAAAGTGTTGGAAAGTTTTGACCTCTGTGCACCCCATCGTCTTTGTCTGTCAGGTGCTTTTCTTTGGCATGGCTTTTCTGGTTTACTTTGTGTGTAAATACCAGGGTGATGGAGAGGTGTTCACAGCCCTAAAGTAAAGATTTGTGCAGCCTCTGTGGAACGTGCCACTAAAAAGACAAAAATTCAGGAAAGACTGACCGCTGAACTTTTCAATTTCCGTCTCATCTCCAAAAGATTACTGTGGCTTGTGATTTTCAAGACCTTTTATTTTTGCTTGTAAAAGTATGATCTGTTTTCTATTGAAGCAATATATCTGTTGTTATGAACTCTGGTTGCAAGCTGGATAATAACCTTTCCACTACAAGAAAGGAAAAATAAAATATTAAAGCACGTTAGTAGGTTTCAAAGTAGGAATAGTACAAGAAAGCATTTAATTGTTTAAGATTATCTAAGTCCCATTTCATAAATTTTCACAAAGGTTTCACAGAGATTCACAGAGTGAATGATACTGATATAGGTTGAGTCTCAGCGATTTTCTCTTATCGTTGTTCTTTGATTGTATCTCAGTAGTTTGGTTGGCCAGTATTTGTGGTAAGACCAACCCTGGGGATATCGTAACAACAAACAGTAGTTTACAACCAAAAAAAAAAAAAAAAAAAGTTCAGACAGTGTATGAAAAAATTAATAAAAATAATAATAATAATAATAAAATGCCATCTGTAAGTCTCTTTCGAATGAAGTCTTAAATTAGCTTCTTTGTTAAAAGTGCTATATGTAATATTTTTTATGTACTAAATCATAAAATGACCATAATATTTCATTAGAGAATTAGGAAACATGCTAAGTTGAAATACTGGCTTCTCCGATAACAATGCTACAGCCAGTATATTCTACTTTGAAATTTCCATTCCGGGCCGGAATTTCTGTTTATGTTTTGGCCTGTGTGATCCCACCCACTGCCCACTCACCAATAGTATTTCGACACCGCCGGGTTGCCAGACTTGAACAAGTTTGCAGGCAAACAACACTGCGTGCTGCAGCCATGGAAGCCAGCAAACAAAATAGATCAAAGATAACAGATTCCACCCGACCTAAAAAGCCTCATCATCCGTCTAAAAACCACCATGACCAGAGGCGTAGTAAAACAATGATAAATATTGGAGATGCCTTTGGAAGATGGAGACAGCTGAAAGCCCAGAAATCCTTTAAAACGGATGCTGAGTTAGCTAAATCTGGCAACCCACATGAGCTTCGAGTCTGGGGCGGGGCAGACAACTCTCCAATATTTTGAATTTGGACTGCAGTATCCATTTCAGATGCTTGTTGTCAATCTTACATATAGCACCTTTAAGATGATAGTCACATATACAATAAACTTCTTTTCAATAACTGCAATCTAAAATCTGCCTATATGAGTTGTGCAGATGACAAAGAGACCAGATTTTTATTTATTTATTTATTTATTTATTTATTTTTCTTTTTCACCCAATTTGGAATGCCCAATTCCCAGTGTGCTTTTTAAGTCCTCGTGGTCGCGCAGTGATTCGCCTCAATCCGGGTGGCGGAGGACAAATCTCAGTTGCCTCCGCTTCTGAGAGCATCTTATCACGTGGCTTGTTGAGCCCATTGTCACAAAGACATAGCGTGTGTGGAGGCTTCACGCCATCCACCGCGGCATCCACGCTAAACTCACCACGCACCCCACCGAGATCGAACCACATTATAGCGACTACAAGGAGGTTACCCCATGTGACTCTACCCTCCCTAGCAACCGGGCCAATTTGGTTGCTTAGGAGACCTGGCTGGAGTCACTCAGCACGCCAGGGGTGGTAGAAGAGGCCAGATTTGATGTATGCTTGTTTTGTCGGTCTCTTGCCGCCACCGTCACGGCTACCTTTCTGTGTTGTGTTCAGTAAATAGAGGCTGGAGTCCAACTGTTAGTTCATGTCTTTATTGGAGGAGGCTGTGTAAGATAGAGAATATGCAGATGATAAACATTGCAATGACAATTTGTCTGCTCCTGCTCTCTCCACTCATACCTCACACGGATTAAAGCAGGAGAGTGGCAGCACGGCAATGACATTACAACTGCAACGCACATAAAACTCATATAAACAGTAACAAATACATTATTTATATTTTTCTTTCACAAAATAATTTCCTCCTTTTATTTCCACACATATAAATCAGTTTACATCAGATGAATTTAAGGTTTTTGAGTGAAGTTAAACAGATCAGAATTACTACCTACTGTCAAATGAAAGAAAAGAAAAAAAATATGTGTGTATAATCTAACTTGTTCAGCAAGACTCCCCTCAAATTGCTGCTCCGACATGACAGTTGTTGATTGAAAAAAGAAAATCCGCTGTAGCGCCCCATGTGGCAATGCTGAGAATACAGGACGTACATGCATTGGGTTATGAATTGCGATCTGACACATTTCACAATGCAACGACACGTGAAATCGAGCTTGTGTTGCGCAAGTTGCGTCTGTGTTCACGTACTTACGTAGAGTATGTTTGGGCCTTTATGCTAAAATGCTTAAAAAATAATAATAATTTTCACATCAATCTACACTCCATACCCCATAATGAGAAAGCAAGAAATATATATATATATATATATATATATATATATATATATATATATATATATATATATATTATTTATTTATTTATTTATTTTTGATAACTTTGCAAATGTATTAAAAAGAAAAAAAGGAAATATCACATTAACATAAGTATTCAGACCCTTTGCTATGACACATGAAATTTAGTTCAGGTGCATCCCATTTCTCTGGCTCATCTTTGAGATGTTTCTACACTTTGATTGGAGTCCTGTGTCAAAAACCTGTCTATATAGATCTCACAGCTGAAAATGCATATCAGAGCAAAAACCAAGCCATGAGGTCAAAGGATCTGGCTGCAGAGCTCAGAGACAGGATTGTGTCAAGGCACAGATCTGGGGAAGGCTACAAAACAATTTCGGCTGCACTGAAGATACCCAGGAGCACAGTGGCCATAATTCTTAAATGGAAGAATTTTGGAACAACCAGGACTCTTCCTAGTGCTGGCGGCCCAGCCAAACTGAGCAATCGGAGGAGAAGGGCCTTGGTAAGAAAGGTGACCAAGAACTCGATAGCCACTCTTGTTGAGCTCCAGAGATCATGTGTGGAGATGGGAGAAACTTGCAGAAGGACAACCATCACTGCAACACTCCACCTATCTGGGCTTTATGACAGAGTGGCAAGACTGAAGCCTCTTCTCAGTGCAAGACACAAAAAAGCACCTAAAGGACTCTCAGACTGTGAGAAACAAGATTCTCTGACCTGATGAAATGAAGACTGAACTGTTTGGCCTCAGTTCCAAGTGTCATGTATTGAGGAAACCAGGCATCACTCATCACCTGTGCAATACCATCCCAATGGTGAAGCATGATGGTGGTAGCATCATGCTGTGGGGGTGTTTTTCAGTGGCAGGGACCGGGGGACTGGTCAGGGTTGAAGGAAAGCTGAACCCAGCAAAATACAGAGATATCCTTAATGATGTCTGGGCCGAAGTTTCACCTTCCAACAGGACAGTGACGCTAAGCACAGAGCCAAGACAACGCAAGATTAGCTTAGGGACAACTATGTGAATGTCTTTGAGTTGCCCAGCCAGAGTCTGGATTTGAACCCAATCGAACATCTCTGGAGAGTCCTGAAAATGGCTGTCCACCGATGGTCCCCATCCAACCTGACAGAGCTTGAGAGGAACTGCAGAGAATAATGGCAGAAAATCCCTAAATCCAGGTGTGCAAAGCTTGTTGCATCATACCCAAAAAGACTTGAGGCTGTAATCGCTGCCAAAGGTGCTTCAACTAAGTACTGAGTGAAGGGTCTGAATACTTATGTCACTGTGATATTTCAGTTTTTTCTTTTTAATACATTTGCAAAGTTATCAAAAATCTGGTTTTTGCTTTGTCATTATGGGGTATGGAGTGTAGACAACAGCTAGTTTGGGCTGGTTTGAGTATTTCTGTAACTGCTGATCTCCTGGGATTTTCACACACAAGAGTCTCTAAAATTTACTCCAAATGGTGCCAGAAACAAAAATCATCCTGTGCGCAGCAGTTCTGTGAGTGGAAATGCCTTGTTGAAGAGAGAGGTCAACAGAGAATGACCAGACTAGTTCAAACTGACAAAGTCTACGGTAACTCAGATAACCGCTCTGTACAATTGTGATGAGAAGAATATCATCTCAGAATGTTATTCTGAGATGTGGGTTGGTGCTGTTTTGGCGGCAAGAGGGGGACCTACATAATATTAGGCAGGTGGTTTTTAATGTTGTGGCTGTGTATGTTCATCCCTGTTACCTATTCAATCCAGTTACGTGGCATTCAAGCCTGTTACTTCATTGTTTTTATCACAAAATTAAATATAAATCACTTTATCACATTGGTCCTTTTTTTTTTTTTTTTTTTTTACTACTTTAATAAATAAAACGCTATAAACATTTGGATAGAATTTGGGCTTGTTGGCAGCATTAAAAGAAAAAACGGATTTTGTTATTGAAGAAAAATACAAATTATATGAATATGGTCATTGTTTTTTAACAGATGTAAAGTATGTTGACATGTAACCATTCATTTCATAAAAAGTAAATGTTTATTGGGGGAAATTATGTACTTTATTTTATATACATTAAAAAATATATTCAAGCAATTGAAGAACTTTTATAAACAAGGTTGAGAAACATGCAGCCTTTGTCCACAAAAAAAAATAAAAATAATAATAATAAAAAAATAATAATAAAAAAAACAATATATATATACACACTACCGGTCAAAAGTTTTGAAACACTTGAATGTTTCTCATGATCTTAAAAATCTTTTCATTTGAATGTTTGAAATTAGTTTTGTAGACAAAAATATAATTGTGCCACCATATTAATTTATTTCATTATAAAACTAAAATTGTATATATATATATATATATATATATATATATATATATATATATATATATATATATATATAAATTGAAATTGATGATTTGGACCAAATAATAAAGAAAAGCAGCCAATAAGTGCCCAACATATAGATGGGAACTCCTTCAATACTGTTTAAAAAGCATCCCAGGGTGATACCTCAAGAAGTTGGTTGAGAAATTGTCAAGAGTACATGTCTGCATATTCTAGACAAAGGGTGACTACTTTGAAGATGCTAAAATATAACACAGTTCTGATTTATTTTGGATTTTGTTTAGTCACAACATAATTCCCATAGTTCCATTTATGTTATTCCATAGTTTTGATGACTTTACTATTATTCTAAAATGTGAAGAAAAAAATTATAATAAAGAATGAGTGTTTCAAAACTTTTGACCGGTAGTGTATATATATTATGGCCTGAGAGCACTTTTTGAATAGGCAAAAACACTTTTTGGATGGCTAAAAGCATGTTTTCTTTGATTAAATTTTGATAATTGACTAAGTTAAGTTCGATTTTCAAGAGGTGAATGGCCTCAATGGCACCACAATCATAGAATCACCCAAAAGATGCTTGACATATTGTACAGTTGCCACACATATAGGACATGTGTGTCACCTCTCAATTTATAGTTGTTTTGGTGCGTACATATAGGGTCCTCCATTCATTGAAGGTATCTCTATTTTAATGACTGTAGTATGTCAAAAAAAGATGCTTGACATTTAGCGCAGTTGCTGGCATGTGAAACAGAAGTGGTATGAGCTTACAAGCTACGAATAGAACTACGGGAGGAATGAGAGGAAGTTTCCAGCTCTTCAGCAAACACTTACCCAGGCCAATCAGTGAGCGATACACATATGAGACTTTAAGTGCTGAGTAAAATTTGGCTTCAGTGTCCTCAGTTGGGATTTTTAAGCTTGACCAGCGAAGTCATATGGGGGATAGAGATTTTTCTCAGCTTCACAAAGATCCTGTGCTACTTACTAAAAAGTTCAGTAACCAAAAGCAGCAAAATGGCCAGGTCACTGTGTATCGTTTTTTGATTGGAAGCTGTCTCTAATATTTTATAATCATTATTTTATGCATCCTCTCACTGAAGCGATGGGCTTGTTTACTTGAAAGTATTTGTGGTGGACAATTTTATAACCACATGATAAAAGCTGGAATTTTAATCAGATACTTGTTTGCCAGTGTGTCGTGTTCAATCAGAGAGCCACAATGCTTTCCATTTTGAACGGGAATACTTCTAAAACCTCTCTGTATTAATGTTTAAGACCTGCTCCAACTGTATGATAAGAGAGACCGTGGGAGAGGTCAGACACCAATTAGCACATGCTATCAGTGTTATTTGGATCAGTTTTCTATGTTTACACTAAACGTATATGTTAATAATGAGAGAGGCTCAAATACATATTAATGCTAACGGTGGTATGAAATTACAGTAAAATACAATCACTGCTACACCAAGATAGCTCTAACCTGCTCTGGTGTTTCAAAGTAAACAACTGTTTGATCCATAGTCTTTTTGAAAAAGTGCTGGAAGATATCCTCAAGACTATAACAAGGTGGTAACATGACAGAAAGATAAACAATGTAGGAATGCAGGACTAGTGGAAGTAATATGGAGGGAGTATTGTCATTAATCAGGATGTGATCCATAGCTCTGTAAACAATCCATATAATTCGCTTAATCAAAGCAAGTCCGATCATCAGTTGGACTAGGACTAAGTAATATTAAATAAACAATATGTGCATTACTATAGTAATATTATTTTAGTAAGTGGTTAGATAGAACTTCTTTTTACAAAGCAACTTATTATACTGGGGTATTATACTAGGGATAATACTCCTTGAGCAGTCTGGGGTTATAATCCAACTGATAACAATGTGAATTTGGCAACAGTACATCGAAGGTTCTGCTGCTGAAATCACTCTGTGCATAACGTAATTTGAATCATTGCCCCCAGTGGCCAAAGCTGGCATATAGGCATGTGTCAGCTCCAGTTTCTGGGTGAAACTGTCACAAAAGCCAAAAGCAAGCTGTATTTTTAGTTGTAAATGATGTAATACAGTCAACAGGAATGTATTTTTTTTTAACCATGCCCCCTAACCCAAACCCCATCCCCAAACCTAACCGTCAGTGGAGTAAAAATGTAACTTTATAGTGAAAATGCAACCTCTAAATCAAGCGGACCACTATGTAAATACTATCACTTCTTAGTTTCCATGGGACCAGAACCCATGTCTCAGAGGTCGCTCACGCAACATGCTATCAGTAGCGCTAGAGGGAACAGAGTTCACATTTGAATTGATGCAAAAATGTTTGATGGGGGATGGTGCTTATCAGTAATTTGACTGAATTGGGTTGATTTCATGGGATGCAACATGTTGATTTCCCATGCAATGAACGATGGTGGTTGCTCATAGCTTGATCCTTATGGAAATCAAACAGCAACCTTCCAGTTATTAGCCCTAATCTTCAACAACACACACTGTTTCAATGTTAAACTTAACAATTTGTTTTTGAATATGATATTACCCAAAGGACTGCAGCCTCTCCAAGCTTTGTGGAATGTATTTCCAAAGTGGGATTGCTCTCTTCTGACATTAGTTGATATTGATTTGTGGGTTTAAACAATCGTTTCAGCATTCACTGTGTCTGAGCATCATTTAGGGTCCCACACCACTCTTTCTTTCCAAAGGAGATTAACACACTGCACAACTGGCAATTGACATTTATTGAGCACTTTTCCATTTTATGCTTACATAGTTTTAATGATTTTGATTTAGGAGTTCCAACAGTTTTTGTTTAATGTCTAAAGTCTGATTTATTGTGGCACTTCTATAGAAGAAGCCTGTAATGCAACACTTTCTACCAGTTTTGATTGAGAGGGTCTTTTGAAATTTCCACACTGATTGCCTCTCTGAGCTTCTTTTTATTGTATGCAACCAACACAAGTTTTAAAATTACTCTTCAATCAGAACTTGCATCACTTTCATTATGCTGAACACATTACCATGATTGTGGAATAATGGTTTGCTTCTTGTTTTCAATTTGGTTTAATCCAGTTTTAGAATAGTAACCCTTCTAGGATGGCCACTTTGCTTGTAACAAGAAAGACAATAGACCGTCTGACTCATTGCAGATAAACCCTGACATCACGCCTGTTACTTATGGATTACATTGTGTTTGCTAGAGGTGATGTATGTGCACTACATGACCTATCCTGGAATAGCCCTATAATATTTCCACTATAGGTATATATTTTCAGATGTTTGAAGGCCAAGAGGTAGAATAATGAACACTAACAAAACAAATAACTTTCTGTTAATCAACGTGCAGGCTACAACTGTACATTGGCAGTAGATTCAAATTTCCCACAATAAATTTACACACCACTAAGTTAAACCACACCTGGTAAGTGATTATTTCCAGCGGAACTTCCTCTTAGCTGTGGGAGCAAATATGCAGTATATAGGCAATCTTATGAATAACAACCAAAATGTTGCTGTTTATTCATTTCAAGATAATTTTTGTGCTCGATGGCCTGTAACATTTACTCGCAATGACGAGATGCATTTTCTCAGTTGGCCTGTTTCCAGGCAAAAGAGCTATTCATCCCACCACCCCACCCCCATCTCATTCAGGACTGATATGCCTCAAAAGGGGATTACTGGGTCAGTCTAATTAAATCTCTAAAAAACATGCAGCAACGAACAACAAAAAGACAATGTATATCGTGATATGAAACATACATCTTTTACATCGAACATAATTTTTATATTGAGGTGACAATTTTAATGTAAAACTAAACAAGGTTTTCATTAAACATGACAAAACACAAATAAAGCTCTCAAAGGGCAAATGAGCCAAAGAGTGA